>NW_016824256.1:37450-39965 GCF_001698545.2 Rhinopithecus bieti
GTGTGGATGAGAAGGAGGAGCTCCCTGTGTGGATGAGAAGGAGGAGCTCCCTGTGTGGATGAGAAGGAGGAGCTCCCTGTGTGGATGAGAAGGAGGAACTCCCTGTGTGGATGAGAATGAGGAGCTCCTTGTGTGGATGAGAAGGAGGAACTCACTGTATTGCAATTTGTGGGTCCCTGAGAGCAAATAGTAGATTCAGAAGTTAGAATTAGACAAATATATGGTCACATTTTTTCTTCAAACTTTCAACCAAATAAGAAAGACAAACTGCTGACAGAAGAATGGGCATTGGGTTATTACCTCTATCTATCATAATGGTGATTATGAGAATCAGATTGACCTGTGATAGCCTAAAGCATGTCGTAATCCTGAATCCACAATTAGACCCGAGCAGTAATCACGGGCAGTGGAGGTCGCCTCATATGAGGAAAGATCTGACTCTGCAAAGCTGCTCACGGGGGTCTCTGCAGGCCCTTAGTTGTACAGGAACAGCTCCTCCCTCAGACTCAGAGTGAGGACAGGTTGCTCTTTATCTGGGGGAGGTGAGGGTTAGTGTGTGGAAAGAAGCAAACTCACTCTAATCAATATCTCTGCACTTGGACAGAAACCAAAGTTTACAAGAAATTATGAACTTGGGGTAAACTAGGAAATTACAATTGTTTGCAGGCTGCACTCTTGCTTCTCCATGTCATCTAAGAGAACCAAGGAAAATCATGTTTTCTTATGTACATTTCCATAAACGGTGTTTCCACCCTAAGAACACATCTCCGATACCTCCAGCGTCAGGGAGCACCTGGACCAGGAACCCAGCACAGCTCTCTGACATCTATCACCCAGTTTTTGACAAAGAGACACATCCTGGAGCTCCTCCCAAACAATGACTGTGCACAGTAAAGATGTGAAGGTGTGGCTGTTGCTGGGCACATGGAGGATTCCTGATGGGAAACTATGCTCCAGGAGGAACCAATGGCCTTGATGGAATTAGCTTGGACCACACGGTTGTTGCGAAGCTCCATCGACTCCCACCTTCTCCAGCACTCATTGTGAGATTGGCATAGTGGGCTGACAGTGTCTACAGCCTCACCCGGCCTCCTGGGCACTTTTCTGCCACTTGCCTCTCTCCCAGCCTCCACCACCTGCACCTCACACTAGACACCTACAAACTAGGGACATTTTGGTCAGAAACTGCCACCTGTGATCACTGTTTTTTCACTCACATGCACTCACACTCAATATCTCTAGTTCTCCATTTTTTGCTTTTTAAAATAGGAACAAGAAAACCCAGCTCAACCCTAACTCTATGGTGAGCCACGTGTGTTCAGAGCTGATCATCAAATCGAAATTCCAGGTAATTCTGGACTGGGGCTCTTCTCCCAGAGCTGCAGGGTCAGGACCCTACTGGTTTTCATCAGGAGAGGGAGGGCCCTATTTTCACTTTCCCTCCTCTGTAGCAAACGCAGAGGTGGGAAGCCTGAGGAGAGAGCAGAGCCCAGGGCAGATGTGAGACTCCTGGAGAAGTTTACTGTTGATGGCAGCATTTGGAAAATATAATTTCTTGTTATGTGATTTTCTCTTTAAAATTACTAACAATTATTATTTTATTTCTCTTTTACAGATTTGAAAAAATAGAAATATAACTACACTTATGAAACTTGAAGACACATAAGAGGAGAAATAGAAAACAATAAAAAACTGAGGAGACTTCAACACTTCACCCTCAATAATGTACAGAACATCCAGAGAAACATTCTTAGGAAGCCCGTGGACTTAAGCACTGTTGAACAAACTCACCTAATAGACATCTACAGAACATTCCAACCAACAGCAGCATGATATGCATGCTTCCCAAGCACGTATAAATATTCTTCATGATGGGTTATATGTTAGATAAAATGACTCTCAGCATTTAAAAAAGTAATGCCAATGATTCTCTAACTTTAAAAAAAATTCATGATGTGCCCACCTTCTAAACTCTTTCTAAGAGTCTCCAATCAGTGTATTACCAGTAATAGACAAAGGCAGAAGAAGAAAATCACACTTCTGACTAATGTTCTTAGTATATATAAATAAAGTACTCCAAAATCATAGTCAACTAAGTTCTATAGGAATTTAAAAGGAGTCTGCATTATGACAAGCTCAAAGTTATTCTTGAGATGCACTGATCATTCAACATCTTCAAATCAATAAATTTGATGTGCTAAATTAAGAGGATAAAGGAAAAGAATCACCTTCTCACCAGAAACAGAAAACAACATTTAAAACATTCAAGATTTCATAATAAAACCTCTAAAAAGTAAGAAAACAAGCATATAACCTCTACTTAATAAAAGTCATATGTAAAGCCATATTTTTATGATACAGAAGAGTGAAAGGTTAAAATAAACTTTGTAAAAATAAACCTTTTTTTTTTAACAAAGGTAAAAATAAACCTTTGTAAAAAGGCAAACTAAATGTGATGACATCTTACTTCAAGATTTCAAAAGTAATAACAAAAGTAGAATAATGAAAACAGGAT
>NW_016824256.1:40814-47689 GCF_001698545.2 Rhinopithecus bieti
AAGCAGAAAACTAAAATTTTAAAGGAAGAACGAACACTACAAAGAAAGAACGAAGTCTGCGAGCAAAAGGAGCACCAGGTCAGTGTGATGCTGATGGGCGTTAGTGTCAGGAGAAGGGTCAGACGAGAAACCTGTGAGCTTCTACATGACACTGACCCTGGCCCAGCCTCTCTATTGCCTGCGATCAGCATCCCAAAGACTGTTCTAGTCCAGGAATCTCCCTGAGGTTTCTGTCCTGGGTCTGATTGGAGAAAACTCACCAGGCACCCCTGAGCTTCCTCAGGACTCTGATCCTGGTGAGGACTTTTCATCTCTGTAAGCAACAATCTGCATTTTGTGCATATGAAAATAGGTTATCATAATAAATAGTCATTGAAAAATATGTAGAGATGACATTACTAAGCACAGAGTTCTGAACTCAGAGAGGTTCACTAGAGGAACTGTGAAAAGATGGCGTCCCACATCCTGACAGGAAATCAGGCTCCGTGTGCACCGGCCTCTGGGTTGACTCTGATCGGTGGGTCCCGAGCGCCCCCTGGTGGCCCGGCGCGCCCCTGCAGGGAGGTTTGTGTCTGGGCTCACACCGACTTCCCCTCACTGTGTCTCTCGCACAGTAATACACGGCCGTGTCCTCGGCTCTCAGGCTGTCCATTTGCAGATACAGCGTGTTCTTGGCGTTGTCTCTGGAGATGGTGAATCGGCCCTTCACGGAGTCTGCATACCTTGTGCTACCCCCACCACTATTAATGTATGAGATCCACTCCAGCCCCTTCCCTGGAGCCTGGCGGACCCAGTGCATGTAGTAGTCACTGAAGGTGAAGCCGGAGGCTGCGCAGGAGAGTCTCAGGGACCCCGCAGGCTTTGCCAAACCGCCCCCAGACTCCACCAGCTGCACCTCACCCTGGACACCTGCAAACAAAAAGACACCGAGGTCAGAAACCGCCAAATGTATCCACTGTTCCTCTCACTCATGTCCCCTCACACACAGAATTTCTACTTCACCCTCAATTACCTTTCAAAAGAGCAACAAGGAAAACCCAGCTCAGCACAAACTCCATGGTGTGTTCTGTGTGTTTAGTGCTGATGGCCAAACAGAAACACCTGGGAATTCTGGGCCTGGGCTCCTCTCCCAGAGCTGCAGGGTCAGGGCTGGGCTGCTTTTCATCAGCAGAGGGAGGGACCTATTTGCATGTCTCTTGCTATATAGCAAGCTCTGGGGTGGGACGGCTGAGGAGAAGGCAGTGCTGAGAGCGGATGAGAGTGTCCCGGAAAACACTGGAGTCAATTCTATCTCTCAGGAAATATAACTTCAGATTATGTGATTGTGCCTTGATAATCATTTAGTATTCATCATCTTATTTAATTTTTACATACTTGTAGAATGTACTTAATGCAAGTGTGAATGTCACATGTTTAGAGAAGATAATTACATGCAGAACGGAGCAGCTGTGCAATGTGTCCAATATCACACATCTGGACAGGGTTAGCTCTATTATCTGTGCCTGTGACGCTAAACACTGGAGGAGTCGGCTCCCCTGAGACTGCTCCAGGGTGGTGTGCGACATGCCTAGAGGGGTTTTCAGGATGTCCCACCTGTCATAACAACTTTATGGAATTTTGCCATTTGTAGTGTTTACCTGAAATACACAATCAGTGTTCACATGCGCGTATTGTCAGGAGTCCGTGATTATTCAAGTGTCAATATTTATCTCTTTCTTGTTTTTTCTCAGCCAATATATTCATTTTTGTTGCTGCTTTATTAACAGTCAATTAATAATGGAAACAAATTGATAGTGCAGCATTTGGGAAACGTTGATATATGTGTGCAGTCATTGAGTCAGCACTTCAATCATGCTGTTAGCAATTAAATTAACCTCTATTTTCTTTCTCTCACTTCTCTGTAATTTCATTTAACTACCTTGTTACTCTTACCACCCTTTTCATAGGAAATTCAGAACTTCTTCATGTTAATTTACAATAGTTGCATCTTCTACAATTTATACGAATAAAATCACATGAGATTTACTGTGAATTCATCAGCTTCCTTCACTCACCACAATTATTATATAATATTCTCATGTTCTTATGTGAATGAGGCATGCCTTGATTTCAACAGTTCATCGTATTTTGCTACATTAATATTTCTCAAATTGTTTAACAATGCACCAAATAATGGTTTCTTGGTATGTTGTCTCAGTTTCTGAATTTTATTTAGAAATTAGATACTAAGCATTATAATGTAAAAATTGAGAAATTAATCTTATTCTGACCTCGTTAACAAAAATGATGAATAACTACAAAAAATAAACCTTCAACATATCTGAGTTGATGTCACAGAGAAAAAAAAATTCCCTGTATTCTGAGAAAATAGGGGCCTGCAGAGAAAACTAGGGTCCACTTATTAGAGTAACTGAGGCAGGTGCCGCTCATGGCATAGTATTGAAGATAGGAAAAATCTAACCTGGAAAGGTTTCATGAGTTGTTGAGGACGTGTGTGCTAATCTTGTGAGAGTGTGACACTCCCAGCACTTGCAGGTTTTTCCTACAGGATTGGGGAACTCCCCAGACAACTCACCCACCTGCTGTCCTGTGGTGTGGACTGGGCAGGAAGAACAGCAACTCCTTTCAATGCTGAATCTCCCTTCACTATATGTGGGAGACATTTATTAAATCTTGTGTCCTTCAGGCACTGGTAGAATCAACTAGAACACAAGGAAACAGAGGACACCAAGGAAACTCTACCCAGAAACACCTCCCATCTCTTTCCTGAGGAATGAAATCCTGAATCTGTCGTGTAAGGACAGTGGGTCAGAAGCTGAGGACACTGATGGAAATCCACTGTGGCTGGGAAGAGACACTCTGACACTGGGGAAGGGAAGGAACAGAAACACTTATAAGGCCATGCTTCAGAGCCAGTCACACCACCCATAGCTAAGATGGCGGCTTAGTCAGAAGGTTGGAGAACGTGCCCCTGTGTCCAAGCCCCTTCACCACACAAACAATCACCAAGTAAAAGTGTCAGCAGGATGCACCTGCCACAGCTGAAAGAGGCTCTCTGGGGGGAATGAAATGTGAAAACCCAAAGCCAAACAGGGACACAAAGGCAGGTATCCCTGGAGGAACTTGAACCTTTTGTGAACAGGAGAAGCTGACTTCAACTCTGATAGCCGTTGCAACCATACACTTGAAATCCAACCCTGAGTAGACTCACAGAAACGTGGTTAATAAAGGCCCAGCAGAATGTAATATGTGATCACCTTCTGGAAGAAAAAAATAAATCCAAGAAAATAAATTATCAGTGAAATGCAAACTAAAATTATACATGCATTTCATTTTTATAAAAATGTGAAAGCAAATAAAATTATGTCATTAAAGAAAATCCTGAGATAATTTGTCAGCAGATTCATATTTCAGGGCACATGTTAGCAAAGTTTCTTTGTGAGTAGCCATGTGATATGCACTCAAAATATAGATCTATACAAAGAAATTAAGATTGTAAAAAAAGGGAAATTCAAGACGAAGTACAGCTATTATCTTTGTAATTGCTATAACACACGACTATATAAAGCGATAAAAATATATGTTATATTTTATATGTAATTGCAAACTGAGGATAAACAAGAAAGAGTGGTGAGAAGGAGGAATTCAAAGCACACAGCTAGATTATCTCTGTACTTCATATCAAGGCCATCACAGTATCTGCATTAGTATCTAATTATACACAATTCTTTTTGTAAACCTTACGGTAACCAATACCATATTTATAAAAATTGAATTAAATAATTAATAGAGAAACAATCATTATGAAATGCTAATTTAAACAAAAAATAACAGAAAATTAATATCACTTTTAAAACAGAATTTATTATAGTTGATTTAAAAAAAACAAGACCCAACTATTAGCTTTGTACAAGAAAGTTATCCTACGTATTCACAAATAGAAAAGATAAAGATGGGAAAACATGGATTATGAAATCATGAACCAAAAGAAAGCTATAGTAGCCATGTAAATTGCAGACAAAGTGGACATCAAAAAACACTTTTAGGACTTAACAGGGATATTACATAGAACAAAGTGACCAGTTTTTTAAAAGACACACAAAAAAACTTAACAAATGTATAATAGATGAAGAATCCACCATTGGTTGTGATTTACAGAACAAACGTGATAAAAGAAGTAAAGATGTCAGTGAGAGCATGCACGTAAGAGTGCATGTAAGAATTTCCTCTTGAATTTCTCTCTGTTGCCGCCCACACCAGCCCCGGTCCTGGAGCCTGCTGGACCAAGCTGATGCTGCCGTCAGTGAAGGTGAATCCAGAGGCTGTGCAGGAGAGACTCAGAGAACTGCTGGGCTGTACAATTTTTCCACCTCAGGCTCCACCAGGGAACTTCGCACAGGTGTTCCGCAAACACAGAACAGACTGAGAACAGCCCCATGTGGAGCAGCCATAGCTGGACCTGATTCACAAGGGGCCCTGATACTGAGGGTGATGAGGAGGGAAGCCCAGATCAGTGCAGACCCCACGATGCGGACACCGAGGAAGGGCACAGACATGGGGTGGCTCCTCACCAGGGCCTGAAGGAACAGGGGATGAGCTGCCTTTCATGAGGAGGGGAGGGGACACATTTCCATGTCTTTCTTTTTGTGGTCATGGGTGCACCGCTCAGCATTGCTCATCCATCCTCTCTGTCTCCATTTCAGAGGCGGCAGAGTTAAAGGATTCCTGGGTCTGGATGCACAGGGTGAATCTGCCAATTACTCTTTTTTACTCTCTAGTGTGAACACTGTCCAGGTATCTTCATAGCAGCAAATATTATCAACAAATAAGACCAGTAAGAACATAAGAAATACATTTCCAGAGAAAACAGACATCTGTCTGTAATCAGTACATTTAGAGCTGCAAACCACTGTTCCTGACAATGAATCCAAGTTATGTTAAAATGAAAAAAAAAAAAAATGCCTATCTACACCTTGTCAGGAAAGAGTTTTGTAATTACCATTATCTTGAGATCATTTTGCACAAAATTATTCAACATTGGATATATGTGTTTGTGTCAGGAAACAGTCAATGTGGAAATGTTTGCACTTATCTGAGTGAAGTGTTCACATGGAGACATGTTTGCTTGTCTGAGACAAGAGTCCACATGAGGAAATGTCTGTTTTCTGAGGAAAGAGTAAATGGAAGGACATATGTGGTGGTCTGAAGGAAGAGTCCATGTGGGGTCATGTGTGTTTGTCTGAGGGAAGAATCCACATGAGGAAAGGTGTGTTTGTCTGACAGAAGAGCCCACATGCTGACAGGTGTGTGTACCCATCTGAGGGTAAATGCACATTCAGGGACAGTGTATGTCTGAACTGAGCTGAAGTTTGGGGAAAACTTTTCTCAACCAAGGAAAGAAAGGAATGCTCTAGGTTGTTTGCTTGTCAGGAAGGAAAAACCTGGGTCACGTAGAAAATTGATTTTGTCTTATTTAAAGGTCTTCATTGAATGGAAACATCATATATGCAAGTCAGGAAAACTACTTCATTCTTTGTTGCATGTATCTCATAACATTCCCACACTCCCAAATATGTTACTAGATAATTTTATGGAGTATGCGTTTAATCCAGGGGTTAATGAACTGCTAAATATACTTTAATTGTATATATTTAGGTTTATATTTTCCATCACAAAATTATGAGCTTAGAAAATTAATTGTTTCACTTCTCAACCATTGCATATCACTAGAATATTCTTACTCTTCTTAAACTGAGCCTGTTTTACTTATTTTACACCCACCCTCTAAATTCCTGGAACATCCTGTTTACTTGACTCTAGTTTTGGCTTTTACAGAATTTCAAACAAATGAAACGATACCGTGTAATTGAAATGACTTCACAGAAGAAAGTGGAAAATGAAGTTACTGACCTAAGTAACTTTGAAAGTAAGGAGATTCTGTAAGTTTAAATTGTAAAGAGACCACACATAAGCACTGCATTGTAGTAGATAAACATGTTTCTTACAAGGGTACAACTTTACATTTCTGATGCTGCTCCTCATGTGTCCTGAAATTGTGCAGCTAAGTAATAAAATGGCATGTGGTGGAATGGGGTTTCTCACTTTGTGTGGGTGGTTATAGACAGTCAAGGCAGGAAGGCTAGAAAGGTCCATGTGGTAGCATAGTTGGGTGGAGAGTCCAATGTCTTCTCATTTTTAATGTAATCAAGTTACAGAAGATTAGATACATAAACAGTTTTGAAGTGTCCATAAACATGGTTCGTATAAACATGCACATTTACTAGGCCAATTCTTTGAGAGGTCCTAGAAGTACTTACACCTCATTAACAACACACATACCCAGTATCACAATATTTTATTGTAATATTATTCTTTAAAATCAGAAACAAGCACTCTTTATAAAAATGGCTAATTCTATGTATGAAAAATGTAATATGGAAAATGAGCTTAGAATTTATTATAATAACCAGGAACCAGGGAAGTGTTCAAAAACAAAAGGATGAGGTGGGCTGTAAAGATGCAGGATCCAAACTAAATCAGTGCCCAGCACCTAATAAAGCTGTGGTAATTTGAACAATAAAATGAATAATGTAGCATGGATCTTTTTCAGACTATGAAATAGACATCCGTAAACCAATATGGATATTAATAGATGATTAAATAAATAAACAACGGGAAGAAGAACACATCTCCTTACAGAAGTGTTCCAAATATCTCAGGAGGATAGTCCTCCAATCAGTAGGTGAAAGTTAAACACTCATGAGCTGATTGTGGCCTGAGATTAGAGACATGGAAAAATCACTAATAGTGCATTTTATAATGAGACTTCACATATAATGTCAAATGCAAGATTTATGAACGATTTTTTTTTTTTT
>NW_016824256.1:50497-85151 GCF_001698545.2 Rhinopithecus bieti
CACATTTAAGGTTAATATTGTTATGTGTGAACTTGATCCTGCCATTATGATATTAACTGGTTATTTTGCTCGTTAGTTGATGCAGTTTCTTCCTAGCCTCGATGGTGGGAACTGAACAATGAGATCACCTGGACTCGGGAAGGGGAACATCACACACCGGGGCCTATCATGGGGAGGGGGGAGGGGGAGGGATGGCATTGGGAGTTATACCTGATGTAAATGACAAGCTGATGGGTGCTGATGAGTTGATGGGTGCAGCACACCAACATGGCACAAGTATACATATGTAACAAACCAGCAAGTTATGCACATGTACCCTAGAACTTAAAGTATAATAATAATAAAAAAAAGAAACATGTTCAATGAGCTAGTGTCATCATGCAAGAACAATGTGAGAATTTTAATAGACATAAAACACTTAAAAGATGACTAAATGAAAATATTGATGCTGAAGAATACAATATGTCAGACAAAATTTTTAACAGAGGATTTTAGACCAAACTAGATCAAGTAACAGAAGAAATAGTAAACTAAAAGAAAGATCATTTGAAATAGAGACAGAGAAGAAAAATTCAAATGAAAGAAATAAAAAAGAGTTAAAGACTTACGCGTCAGGAAGCGCAGTGAAAATGAAATCATGCATTGAGGAGTTATGCAGAGATAAGACAAAAGGGGTAGTGAAGGAAGAGGGTGAGGGAGAGACAGAGAGAGAGAGAGACACAGAGCCAGAGAGGTGGAAAGGTTTTTTAAAGAAGTGATAGCACAGAAACTTTCTAAATCTGGAGAAGCAAATATTCTTCCACATCCATGAAGCGCTATACTTTTTTTTTTTTTTTTTTTTACATTTTTAAGTCTCAGCAAACTATCGCAAGAACAGAAAACTGAATACTTCATGTTCTCACTCATAGGTGGGAATTGAACAATGAGATCACTTGGACACAAGAAAGGGAACATCACACACCAGGTCCTATTGTGGGGAGGGGGTAGGGGGAGTGGTAGCTTTAGGAGCTATACCTAATGTAAATGATGAGTTAATGGGTGCAGCACACCAACATGGCACATGTATACATATGTAACAAAACTGCACGTTGTGCACATGTGCCCTAGAACTTAAAGTATAATTTTAAAAAGTCAAACATAATGTGGAATACAAAAATGCAAATTTTAGGATATGATCAATATGTTGCATTTATATAAAGTTTCAGAACATGTAAAAGAATCCTTATTATATATGGATACACTGTTTATATGGCAATAATATATAACCCTGCAAGGGAGTGAGCGACACCTAATTCAGGATAGTGGTTGCTTTTGAGGAGGGTACAGAGGAATTGTATGGAAAAGAATTACACAAGGGCTTCCATTGTCTCTGCAAAGTTCCATTGCTATCTGTGTTTTTGCAATGCCTGAAATATTTCATAAAAGAAATCAACTGTAATTTTAAATAAAGTAAACAAAATGAAAAAAATCGGAGATAGTTTGAAACCACATTGCTAAAGGAAAGGTTTTTGAAAACAGAAAGAAAAAGAGCAGATTTAGCAGATTTCTTAGCAGAAGATTTTCAGTTCGGAATGGAGAGGAATTACATTCGATGATGTATGGTTTAGTGATAGAGATTATTTCTGAGAAATGTGTTTCTAGTTAATGTCATCATTGTGCAAGCATCATAGGGAGAACTTATACAAACCTACAAGGAATATCCTACTACACATAGACTATGTGGAATAGCACAATGTTTCCAGACAACTAACCTGTATAGCATGTTACTGCACCAAACACTGCAGGGAACAGAAACACCGTGGTAAGTATCCTATCTAAACACATCTAAATATGGAACATCCTTAGTGAAAATATGGTATTACAATGTTATGTGGCCACAAACATGTATGTGGTCTATTGCTGACTGAATCATTGTTAGGTGGCCCATGACTGTATTCAAATTGCTGGGGGAAAAAGAATGAGAAACAAACAAAACTCTGCCAACCAAGGAACTTTACAATGTAAATCTTTTTGTAAAATAAAGGATAGATAAGACCTTTCCCAGAGAAGCGAAAACTAAAGGAGTTCTTCACCGCTGGGCCTGCCTTAAACACCAAAGGGTCTCAACTAGGTCTGCAGAAAAATGACATTGCTGCATCAGCTCCATTCTGGCCTCTGCCATGTGACAGTTTTGTGTGAATTTTCTTTCTGCTCTCTCATGACTTTTCTCTCTCAACTTCTAACTTCATTCTACTTTCAATTCTCAGTTTGTTGAAAAGATTCATATTTAGCTAAGAACATTAAAAATTTCGGAAAAAAGTTTAATCTTAAACCCAACAAATTTAATTACCTGTCTTCATGGATGCCCATCTGTGTTTTTTCTTGTTGTCCTATGGGATGTGGCCCTTGTTTCTACTTCAGTCCAGTCCTTAATTCCATATGCATGAGGCATCCAAACATCACACACCCAGGAACATCTTGGAGGAAGGGACCCTACCATTTGCCTCATCCGCCTTCAGGTGCACAGCGGCCATTCCTTTAGCTGTTGTATGTGCTTTAGGGCTTTCCATTTAAAAGTGTATTTCACTATCCCCCAAATAAAGTTCCTGGACCTTAAAAAGTGATGTGGTGTTGGGGGCATTGACAGCCAAATTTCGTTGAAAGCCTCTTCTGCCCTTGGTAATTAAGGAAGACTGGGAAGAAGGGGACAAAACTCAGACCTCATGTAACTCTTCATTTAACAATAGATTCAGTGCAAATTTAGAGAGTTGAAGACATAGAGTAATGTTGGTCTTGTTTTCTGTGGCATGCTAAGGAGACAGCAGAAGATGGTCAGTGGTCAGTCTCCATCCAGCTGGTACCCATTGTCCAGTAGTTAGGTCGTCAGAAAAGATAAAGGACAACTTTTGTGACAAAGCCCCAAGGGCTTCATTAAAACACTTTGCCCAGAAATTGGTCAACAGGGACATGACAAGTTTTTATACCACAGCTACGATTTTTTGCCTACTTTATGTAGAAATCTGAGCCATGTGACCAGCCTCAGGGGGGCTGATTCTCCATCCAGGGGACAGCGCTAACAGAGTTATGAGTTATGTGGTATTAGTCTGTCTGGGTCTTCATAAGAAGACAACACGGAGTGGGTGGCTTAAACAACAAATATTGATTTTCTCACAATTCTGAAGTCTGAATGTTGAAGATCAAGGTGCTGGCAGGGTTGGTTCTTGGTGCACCTTCTTCCTGGCATGCACTGGGCCACCTTCTAATACACTGCGTCTCCACATGGCCTCTTCTCTGCGTGCACGTGAAAACTGAGAGGTCTCTGGTGTCTCTACCTCTTCTTATAAAGACAGCACGTCTATTGCATTAGGTTCTCACACTTCTGACCACATTTAACCTTAATTGTATCATTAAAATTCCTATATAGATCCATTGAATTTAAGGTTTCAGCATATGAATTTCAAAGAGGGCAAAATTCAATTGATGACACAAACCAAGAGGTGGTGAGAAGCATTAGAATATATATATTTTTAATCACTAAGGAATAATGGGCCATGCAGGAACTTGTAGGAAAGTTCCTAGTAATCGGTGAAAGTTCAATTGTAAGAGGAAAATGTGCCTTCCTCCTTTCTTTTCTGGCAGAAGAATGTGAGGAAGCAGAACCACAGATATCAAAGAAAGAGGAGCCCTGGGGACAGCTGAGGTGCTGGTGAGGAGGGAGAGCACTGAGCAGATGAGGAAGCCCCGCCCTCCCTGCACCTGCTCCTGACCCGGCCTCCTGCTCTGTGGGCCCCGCGCGCCCCCTGCTGGTCCTGAGCGGCACCTGCGCCCGCCCCCTCCGCCTCCCTGCAGGGAGGTTTGTGTCTGGGCTCACACTCACCTCCCCTCACTGTGTCTCTCGCACAGTAATACACGGCCGTGTCCGCGGCGGTCACAGAGCTCAGCTTCAGGGAGAACTGGTTCTTGGACGTGTCTATTGAAATGGTGACTCGATTCTTGAGGGACGGGTTGTAGTAGGTGCTCCCACCACTACCAGAGATACGCCCAATCCACTCCAGCCCCTTCCCTGGGGGCTGGCGGATCCAGCTCCACCAGTAACTGCTGATGGAGCCACCAGAGACAGCGCAGGTGAGGGACAAGGTCTCCGAAGGCTTCACCAGTCCTGGGCCCGACTCCTGCAGCTGCACCTGGGACAGGACCCCTGTGAACAGAGAGACCCACAGTGAGCCCTGGGATCAGAGACAGCCTCCCATATCGTCATATCTGCATCCCCGAGACACTCACATCTGGGAGCTGCCACCAGGAGGAGGAAGAACCACAGGTGCTTCATGTTCTTGCACAGGAGGTCCATGACTCTCAGAGAGCATTTCCCATGTGGGCTGGTCCCTGCATTTAAGGAAATGTGTGGTGGTTTCCTGTGGGTGCCTAAGTGAGGATTTGCATGTGGGTGGTGCCTTTGTATGGAGAGGTGAAAAGGGATGAGGGAGGCCCCGGTCTTTCGGGGTCGCCCTGAGAGGAGGATGCTGGCTGTGCCCTCTGAGAACTCAGGTCTTTTCCTGGGACCTCCCCTCACCAAGCCCAGAGTCCTTTTCTTCCAGGTAGGGAAATGTCCTGAAGGAGCTGGTCTGGGAGATGAGTGTGATCATGGATCGAGGACAGATTTTGGAATAGGTTCAATGCTGTTCTACCCGTGAAGATTTATATGAAACCAACCAAACATCCAGGTTATCTAAATTGCCAAATCTCCATTCAAAAACATTAGGGCAGCAGCTAAATATATTCGTCACAGTGAACTTATACAAACCTACATCCATGCAATGTATATTGTAATTCAGAATATCCATCATGTTAGAGGGAATATATCTGTCCCAGAGAGTGAGTCATAAAAAAAAAAAAATCTGAGACCTTCCCTTTTGTGAACGTTTGAAATTTGGGATTCTGCCTGCAATCTCAGGAGAAGGTAGTGGGACGTATCTCCAACCGTGTCAATGTGTGACACTGAGAATGTGGCCTGACCTTTATACAGGTCTGTGTGAATAGATGTAGATTGGGGATCACAGTGAGAATTTCAGTCAAAAACTATAATAGGTCAGCACAGGAGCATAGTCTCATCATCAAGATTAGTGCAATTGCCTTTCCTGGGAACAAGAGAGGACATCTGTGAGCCCTCTCGTCTGAGAGCACAAGGAACTCTGGTTCCTCCCTGACAGGTCACACTTCTGAAACATGGCTGGAAAATGACACTCAAGCCCAGAGTCCTCACCCACATATTTATCATTTCAGGTACACCTGTGTCTGAAAGACTTTCTCCTTCATTGAATTGCATGAACATACCCTAGAGTTTGCGGAATTGCATCTTGGGCATTTGACATTAGTTTGGTGAATTATATAATAAATAATCTATCTCTATGGATGTGGTTAACAGGAGAGTCATCAGAAGTTGGGTGTGTTTCAACATCAGGACAAACCTGGGCTGTCTTGTTAGGACCTGAACAAGTGAGCTGACCTGTGGGACACAGAGGGAAAGAGACAGAGCCAACATCCAGAGCCAGGTGAGCTCCTGACCTACCAGGTGGTCTCTGGACATTTTGTTTAAACAGATCCAGAAAGACCTTCCTCACCTTCAGGAGAATTAGGGACATTGAGGGAAATTGAGATAAATTTTTATTTACAGAGAATAATTCATAGGCTTGTAGACATCTATGTGGGTGTGTACAGGATTGCTAGGATATGCTCATACACAGAACAGAAGAAATAATTCTACTTCATGGAAAGAAAACCAAAGAGCTTCTGAATCGGTAGGTATTCTTTGCCACAAATATGTCAGCTCACCAGATCATGTTATGATGCTGGAGGTAACACTTCCCAACCTTGTCCTGGAGACAAAATGCAAAAGAGTAAAGATTCAAGTGAGATTCCTTTGAAAAATACAAGTGATGAACAGACCAAAACAAATGAACCGTTATGTAAAGAGTGCTAATGAAATGAAACAATACATTCCATGTGGAGGTGACGGGGAAGTTCCATCTGACAGCTCATTTTCACCTTTATGGTTACCGAGTGCCCCCTGCAGCCCAGCTCCCACCCTAAAGGGAGGTTTCTGTCTGAGCTCTGTGAGTGAGCTGGAGTCATTGTGAGCCATTGAGAAAAGTAGTTGATCCTACTTCTTCAAACGGGAGTTTAAACCATCAACTCCTCACCTTACCCAGTCTATTTTTGTAACTGTGCATGACCCTTGGGAATGCAGTCACCATTTCTTTCATAATGAGAGTTGACTGTGTCATGAAGGTAACAGGAAGATGGGTAAATTTTAAGTCTGGGTACATAAACCGCTGGATTATCAAAGCTTGGAGCCAATCACATTCTGTCATCTTGCTTAATTAGTTGTGAATTTGTTTTCAGTTGTTTAGTTCAAGTTCCCATTACTCACTTTCTGCTAAAATAGTTACATACGATAATCTTGAGATATTAAAACAAAAAAATAACTAATTTCAAAATGAACGCAACTTCCAGGAGAGATGAAAATTCCTTTGTGGTGAAGGGTGTGAAGGGTGGAGACATGGTTGAATACTGAGGTTGTGTTCACAATTGTATTATTTTAATTCAGGAACTTCTGTACGTCCCTTATATTTATTAGACACTCCCATGGAGAACCTTGATGTAATGTAATTAATTGATGAGTCACACAAAAGCAATGAAGCTGAAGGTTATTGAGCAGGAATTGCTATTACAACTTTAGCTTTCCTTTAGAACACATTCCTCTACCTGATGTGAAATTAGCCCAGGTGCACTGATGAGCATTTTACAGTTACCCAAAGACCAGGAAATGGGCACTCGTGTATGTGGAGCAGGGCATGGCTTTGGGAAGCTTTGCAAACAAAGTGGCTTCTCACATCTTCTGGAAAACCCATCAAAATGGGCAAGTTAGGGATCTCTTAGGAGCACCCGTCTATCCCACATTCATGGCTAATATAACAGTGGAAGTTGATGCAACATGAGATCACATGGAAGATAAAGAAACTGCTGCACCACTGCCTCAGCTCAGCACAGCTACCTCTTCCCTCAGGGCTTCTGACTCTCTCAGGATGTGGGTTTCCAAACTGTGTCTCTCATACAGTAACGCACAGCCATGTCCTTAGCGTTTAGGCTGCTGATCTGCAGATGCGCTGTGCTGACAGAGGTGTCCATGGAGAAGACAAACCGTCCTTTTAGCCCTGGGCATACGTTGGATTCCCAGTGTTGGTGTTCATCCATCCCATCCACTCAAGCCCTTCTCCAGGCACCTGTCTCACCCAATTCATACCATAGGTGGTAAAGCGGTAACCAGAAGCCTTGCAGAAGACCTCCACTGAGGCCACAGGCTGCTTCACCTCAGGCCCAAACTGCACCAGCTGCTCCTGGGAGTGGGCACCAGTGGAGAGGAGAGAGGATTGTGTGAAGTCTTATTTGACTGGCCTGATTTCTCTGTCAGCCCTGGGACTGGGGAGCCCCTTAACTTTTGCTGCTGCCACCAAGAAGAGGATCCTGTAGGTCCTGTCCATGGTGAGGAGCTGTGCTGTTGGTGGGATGTGGTCCCGAGGAGGGGTGTGGTTGTTGGGTGATGCTCTCAGGGCACAGTTACCTGTATTAACCTCAGTGATTTGCATATTCATGAAGGATGCTATTTAATAGCCCAATTCCTGACCCAGTATAAAAAAGGGCAAATACATGACACATGGATGACACAATTGTAGAAGCTGAGGGTTCAAGCCGTAGTCCTGTTAGAGGCCATGTGTCCCCTACACATCCCTGAACTCTGTGTTGACAGAGCCTCCCCCACTGGAGAACAATCTCCCCCAGGGCACGCACCTCACTTTGAACCCACATTTGAATGAATCAGGGGCAACTTGAACCAGTTCTAGACATTAATATGTGAATGCGTTATGTTGGGAATGAGTGTGTTTACCCAAAACTTGCACTGATTTAAAAGAAAGGATCTCTTCCTGACCTCCAGCTGCTTACTGCTATGGTATCCAGCAGAGTTTGAGATCCCCATTGTGAAAGTGGTTCTCATTACAACATCCAGTTTGATAAATGCTCACAATTGAATGGAATATTTTTACAAACATCAGAAGTCCTTGTGAAATTCTTTTATTAGACATTTTTAAAGGAAGTCCCGGGCCCTGAGAGGAACCCCTCCCCAGCCTGCTGTGCACCTGCTCTGGGGCGGGAGCCTGTGCTGGGTTTATTCTGAGCACTCCCTGCAGTCCAGCCCCTACCCAGCAGGAGCGTTTCTGTCTGAACTTAGAGAGTATATTCCTGCCAGTGTCTCTAGCCCAGTATAAAGTGGCTGTGCCCTGGCTCAGAATTCTCCTTTAGTGACACAACATGCTTCTCACACCATCTTTTGAAATACTGAATTGATCTCAGGAAACCCAGAGAACTGTAGAGGGAGACCCGAAGGAAAGATCTCATGCATCACTGGGGAGCCCTTTCCTGGAGCTCCAGAGGCACAGATTCATTTGACATACGGTGAACCCAAATACTTTTCAGGGATTTGGGGGGACTCTGATTTCCTTTAGGGTCCTGCAGTTGATTATTGCACCTGAGAATACCTGCAGGTGCAGGTGCACGTGGATAGAAGCCAACTCCAACTCTAGTATTCAAATCACACACACACACACACACACACACACACACACACACTGTGGCCAATTTTTACATTAATCGGCCCTATGTTTTTCCTTTTTTTTCTGGTATCCATGTCAAGGAAAGCACTCCCTACACTGGCACTAAGGCTGAGAATGTGTCTACTTTCTACAAACAGAAGAAAACAGAATACAAGTGGACACCTGGGAAGTGTTTGCACATTGAATTCAGCTGGTCTCACTTTGGAACCCTGCAGATGCCCCATGAAAAGTAAATTTGAGGCAATGAGGGTGAAATCATTTCCTTGGTGCTGAAGTTGCTGTTGTCAGAGATTTCAAATTGCTCTATTTTCCTGAACATTTTTTATCCTATTTTCCTCCTCAGAGAGAGTTTGTGCATTGCCACACTCTCATATTTAATCCATATTGACTAAACTGGTGAGACGCAATGTGTGGAACATGGAAGCATTACCTGTTCTTACAGATGAATCTTAATACTCTGGTGATCTTCTTTCTCTGGACTGTGCCTGATACAGGAAGTCTCCAGGTGTGAAGCTCATTTTTGCTCTTTTCTCGATGGAACATCACAGGAAAATTTTCGTAAATGTGCCCCTTTCGGCTAATTTTTGCCATTTTCATGATAAAGGAAGGCTGCTGGTATGGGCTTGTAATGGGGATGGATTACCTTTCCCCACATACATAAGGATGTATAAATGGGTTGTCTGCCTGAAGAAGGTCTCAGTGTTTTTATCAGAGATTTGGTCTCCTGGTAATACAGCCATGCAGGGATCTAGGTGGATTCTCACCCTGAGAACCTGGAGGTTCCTGGAGGAAAGGGCGATGAGAGTGTGAGGGGTGGGGCGCCCAGGATCTCTCAACCTCATGCTAGTCCACACATGCTCTTTATGTTTATTTAGTTCAGATTTTCATATAACAAATCACACAGCCAGGCTCATTTAAATTATCCATATTCAGGCCCTATAGGACCAGCAGCTGAGAATAATAATCACATTGAACTCAGACAAATCTGGGCCTGATCCAATGTTTACCATAGCTCAGAACACCTATAATGACTCACCTAACTTGGAGATTATTTCTTCCTTGAAAGAACTGTAAGGGTTGCTGTGGAGCCTCTGTGGGGTTGGATTTTTTTGTATCAGCCTGTCATGCGGGGTATTCTGAGTGATGTAGACCTTTACACTTAGATGGCAATTATTCCTAGTGATGTGCAAATGGCTGACAGCCCTCAATTCTGGTAATTCCTTTGGTTCACCTGAGTGTCTACAAGAATCCGATGAACCTCAGGACTCTTCTTCATGGATGACTCTGATTGTCAATCAACTCAGTGCTACAGACAGGGAGCTAATGGAGGATTCTCAGTCCACTGATACGTTGGGCCAGCAACTTAGGAAACATCCAAAAATGAAACATCTTTGTCAATGCCAATCAATATTAAATTCAAGAGTCACGATTTTCAGTAAACTGGAGCGTAAAGTTTTTATGATTCTTGACAGTGGGGTCTCAAACTTCATGGTATGCGGAAGAAATGAGCTCATCATGGTTAGACAGAAGCTTCTTTTCCTAGGAAGTTAGTCTTTCAAACTAAAGCAACAAAGAAGTGGTTTCCTGAGATCTTGTGAACTCCAGCCATGAAACTCCAAAAAATCTCCAATTTTTTGGTTCATGTCTTAAACCTTAAGAAACAACGAAAAAATCTACAAAATTGGAAGCCCACTCCAGCAGAGATAATTTTCCCTAATTGAAAAATAGACCAGTATTCGTAAAGATAGACTTTTAGTGGGACTCACAACTTACACAGATTTCTGTGACCTGAAGAAATTTCCCTAAGAGAATCATCCTCTAGACATGTAGGTATGCAAAACACACGGTGTATATTTGTGTATAATTAATCTGTACAAGCCTTTGGCATATTAAACAAATTTCATGTTAAACATGATAACTTTATCCCTTTCTGTGAACTCACACTTTACTGGTTTCAAAAGTTCATCGCCCTTGTGAGGCAGCAGTAGGTGCCTTTGAGAACGTGCTGGTGCTTCAAGTGAACACGTTCTAGATCCTCACTTGACTTCATGGTTTCATATTTAGAATTGGCATGTCTGTGAATGAAAACCCACCATTTTTATCCAACTGAGTTTCATCTTATGATATCATTCTGAACCTTGCCAACAGCCTCCATCATGCATGCTCCAAATCTTTTGCTTTTAAGAGAATAAGGGAGCAAATTCATCCTGCTTTAAGGTGAGAAACTTTCTTGACTTCTATCATATTTATTACAAACTCTCATTGAGAGCCATAATCAAACGTTATTTGTTTATGGATCTTACCTCAAAACTGAAACTGTTTTTCCTAGTGGCTATATCATTCTATATTTTCACAATTATGGAAAGCATTATAAAGGCTCCAAATGAATTAAAACTAGAAATATTATATGACCAGAAATTCTGCTTCTAGAAATAAACCCAAAGCAGATGAACTCACCACCTTGTTAAGATATCTGAATCCTATGTTTATTGAAACACTATTAATAACAACCAAGATATGGAAACAATCTGAGTGTCAGTAGATAGACAAATGGATAAAGACAATGTTGTATGTAGAATGTGTATCTAAAAACCAAAACAACACACCTATTTGTTTCATATTATTCTAATTATTTAATTGAATTTAAATTGTGTTTGCAGTTTGAGGTTGTAGTGCAAAATAATGCTTTTCTACATGTATGTCTGCCTATACCAATATTAAGAAGACAAATATATTTAAATACATGTTTTTGTAAAAAAGTATGTAAATGCCATTCTTGTCGAATATGTCACTTAAATATGCAATGGAATTTATTTTAAATATCGTTCTGCTTTTAATAAATTGAATAACTAATACGATGTATATCGCCTTTAAAATTGTATTACATTATTTGTTGAATTTACACTGTAGTTTTCAAAGTAGGCAGGAAAAATTGTTTTATTTGAAAAGTTTTGAAAGAAAACTTTTTTGACATGGATATTCAATACAAACTCTAGTCTTTATTTACCAGTATTCCTTTAAAATAGAGAATATCCAGCAATATGAAACTGAACACAGCCCATGCTTTTCAGGACTCACTCACAATGGCATCTTCCTAGAGGGTGGTCCAAGCACGTGGGGATTTAGACTTCATCATGACAGCACTAGCGAGCCCCAGGGCTGAGCACACCGAAGGCAGCAGGAGATGCAGAGCCCCCTCTGTGGTACTTAGGGAAGGGAGGAGATGGAATGAGGGTGATGTCTGTAGGACCCTGGAAAAGGGTGAAGAGGGCAGAGAGTCTGCAGGTAGATGAGCATATTCTAAGGAGAACTATTATCCTCCTAAACTTTGCTGGCTTCAGTGATTATGAAGAGAAGGGAACTGATTCACCAGACTTGGAGGACAGAAAGTAAAGGGACTTTCTTTATCCTTCGCGGAGACTGAGGAAGAAAAAAGACTTTCAAACAAAAAGGGAAGATGGAGAAATAGTCTGACAAACAGTACACCTGAAGCAAAGCAAAGGGGAGAACAAGAGCTTTTAAAATGGTGTTTAATTTCCAAAAACAGCAGATGAAAGTAAAAGAAACAAAACACCATGCATGTGCTGAGTTAAAGTTAGAAAATACATACAATTGTTTGGCTGTTACAGCACAAAAACACAAAGCTCTATTCATTGAAACAGTTTGTACTGATGACATGTGTTATTTTAAGAAAGGGTCTCACTCTGTCAACCAGGCTGGAGTGCACTGGCACAATCACAGTTCACTACAGCATCAACCTCCCAGGCTTAAGGGATCCCCCCGCCTCAGCCTTTCAAGTAGCTGGTTGCAGAGGTAGCACCACACCTAGCTATTTTTTGTTGATGTTTGCTTGTTTTGTATAGAAAAGATCTCACTGTGTTGCCAGGCTGTTGTAAAACTCCTGAGCTCAAGTGATCTGCCTGCCTCACCCAAAGTGCTGGAGCTACAGGTGTGATTTTTAAAATTGTACTATTTTAAATATAGTATCATTTCACATAAATAAAGTATAAAATAACCTACTTTAAAAATTGTCCTGAGGGATCATTGCCAGTATTACTTGGAAAATGTGCAGCATTAAAAGTTGAATTAAATCCCTGTTCTAAGTTAATGTTTTGTAGGTAAAAGAAATAATGGATTTACAAAGAAGAAATGGTGAGAGATGCTGGGAAAGACTTTTCCTTGACCAGGTCAGGAATCACCAAAGTTTAAAAGGAAACCACAACCTCTCAGGCTCCTGAGGTGGAGCTGCCGCCTAAGAGAACCCTCATGTACTGAGCAGCCCCTGGTGGTTTTGAGCGCCCCCTGGTGTCCTGAGCATCCCCTCGTGGTCCTGAGCGCCCCATGGTGTCCTGAGCGCCCCTGGTGTCCTGAGCATCCCTCGTGGTCCTGAGCGCCCCTGGTGTCCTGAGCATCCCTCATGGTCCTGAGCGCCCCTGGTGTCCTGAGCACCTGTGGTGGTTCTGAGCACCCCCAGGTGTCCTGAGCGCCTCCTGGTGGTCCTGACTGCCCCTTTGTGGTTATGAGGAGCATCTGCATTGCAGTTCCCTCATGACTTCCTGCAGAGATTTTTGTGTCTGGGCTCACACAGATGTTCCCTCTCCTTTGTCCCTCACAATAATACAACGCCTTGTCCTTGGCTTTCAGGTTGGTCAGTGTAAGGTAGACTGTACTTGAAAGGGTGTCACTTGGGACTGTTAATTTATTTGTACTCATGGAGAGTAATCTGAGAACGCCGACTTGATCACTCACTGTTTCCACCCACACCAATCCCTGTCATGAAGCTTGCTGGACCAAGCTCATGCTGCAGCTGGTAAAGGTGAAATCAGAGGCTTTTCAGGAGAGTCTCAGTGAATTGCTGGGCTGTACAATTTTCCCCCTCTGACTCCACCAATAAACTTCACACAGGACTTCCTCAAACACAAAGGAAATGGAAGAAGAGCCTCATCTGGAGCAACCGCAGCTAGATCTGATTCATAAGGGACCCTAATACTGAGAGTGATGAGAAGGGAAGCCCAGATCAGTGCAGACCCCATGGTGTGAACACTGCAAAAGGGCACAGACATAGGGTGGCTCCTCACCAGGGCCTGAAGGAACAGGGGGTGAGCTGCCTTTCATGAGGAGGGGAGGGGACACATTTCTATGTCTTTGTTTTTGTGGTCATGGGTGCACTGCTCAGCATTGCTCATCCATCCTCTGTGTCTCCATTTCAGGGAGGGCAGGGTCAAAGATTCCTGTGTCTGGATGCACAAGGTTAATCTGCCCATTACTCTTTCTTATTCTCTAGTATGGACAGTGTTCAGGTATCTTCATAGTAGCAAACATTATCAAAAAATATGTCCAGTAAGAACATAAAAATACACTTCCAGAGAAAAGGGATACCTTTCTCACAAAACACTTCAATATTGGATATATGTGCTTGTGTAAGGAAACAGTAAATGTGGAAATGTGTGTACTTATCTGACTGAAGAGTTCACATGGAGACATGTTTGTTTGTCTGAGACAAGAGTTCACATGAGGAAATGTCTGTTTCCTGAGGAAAGAGTAAATGTGAGGACATATGTGGTGGTCTGAAGAAAGAATCCATGTGGGGCCATGTGTGTTTGTCTGAGGGAAGAATCCACATGAGGAAAGGTGTGTTTGTCTGACAGAAGAGTCCACATGCTGACCCATCTGAGGGTAAATGCCCATTAAGGGACAGTGCATGCCTGACATGGGTTGAAGCTTGTGGAAAATCTTTCTCAACCAAGGAAAGAAAAGAATCCTATGGAAAAAGCCTGGATCATGTAGAAAGTTGATTTTTTAATTAAAGGTCTTTAGCGAATGGAAACATCTTATATGCAAATGAGGAAAATTACTTCATTCTTTGTTGCATGTGTCTCACGATATCCCCACCCTCCCAAATAAGTTATTAGATAATTTTATACAGTCTGTGTGTAATCCTGGAATAATGAACTGCTAAATATATTTTTATGAAAATTGTATATATTTAGGTTTATATTTTCTGTCACAACGGTATGAGCTTAGACAAATTAATTCTCCTGTGTCTTAACCATTGTATATCACTAAAGATGATTTTACTCTTCTCAACCAGTGCCATTTTTACTTATTTTATGCCCACTCTATAAATGGCTTGAATATCCTCTGTATGTTTACCTGACTGTAGTTTTGGCTTTGAAAGAATTTCAGATACATGCCATTATACATTGTCATTGAAATGACTTCACTAAGGAAAGTGGAAAATGAAGTTGCTGACCTAAGCAACTTTGAAAATGAGGAAATTCTGTATGTTTATCATGTAAAGAAACTGCACATAAGCAGTCTGTTCTAGTAGATAAACATGTTTCCAATGAGCTTTACATTCCTGATACTGCTGTGCATGTGTCCTGAAATTATGCAGGTAAGTAATAAAATGACATATGTTAGGATTGGGGTTGCCCACTTTGCAGTGGGTGGTTATGGACAGTCAAGGAAGGAAGGCTGGAAAGGTCCATGTGGTAGCATAGTTGGGTGGAGACACCAGTGTGTTCTCATTTTTAATGTAATCAAGTTACAGAAGATTAGATACATAAATAGTTTCGATGTGTCCATAAACATGGGTTCATGTAAACATGGACATTGACTAGGCCAGTTGGCTGAGAGGTCCTAGAAGTACTTACACCACATCAACAACACACACACCCAGTATGACTTTTTAAAATTTTAATACTATTCTTTAACATCAGAAACAAGCAGTCTTTAGAAAAGTGACCGATTCTATGTATAAAAAAGTGAACATAGAAAACAAGCTTAGAATTTATTGTAATACCTGGAAACAGGGAAATGTCCAAAAACAGAAAGATGAGGTTTGCTGTAAGGATGCAGGAATCAAACTACATGAGCTCCCAGCACCTAATAAAGCTGTGATGATTTGAACAATAAAACGAAGAATGTAGCAAGGATCTTCTTCAGAGTGTGAAATAGACATCCATAAACCAATACAGACATCAATGGTTGACTAAATAAAGAAATAATTGGAAAAAGAACACATCTCCTTACAGAAGTATTGCAAATATCTCAGGTGGAGAGTCCTCTACTCACGTAGGTGAAGGTTAAACACTCTTGAGTTGATTGTGTCCTGAGATTAGAGACATGGAAAAATAATCACTATTAGTGTATTTTATAATGAGATATCAGATATAATGCCGAAGACATGATCTTTAGATGAATAAAATTTACATGTTTTAATCTAAATTTGTACACACACGCGCGCGCACATGCACACACACAGACACACACATTTTTCTGCAATACACAGGGATAAGGGAGTAAAAGACAACAGGAGACATGGAGAAAAAACTCCAAGTCACATATTTGTTAAATGAATTATCTTAATTTGTTAAATGACTTTTGTAATCAATATGCAAGTATACATACAACTCATAAAAAATGCAGTTAAAAATGAATCAAATATCACGAGAGGCATCTCACCAAAATTATACAAAAATTGTTAAATATGAATTTTTTAGGGACCTGTGCATTTAAATAAAAATTAGGTAACGTTACTCCCCTATTAGAAGGGTTAAAACACACAATACTCTTAATGATAAATGGCAATTTGAATGAGGAAAACCAAGAACAGTCATGCATTGATGGTGGGAATTCAAAATGGAACATGAACAAAATAAGATGCTTTTGGCATTTTACAAAATAGAGATAAAAGTAGACTTAAAATGCTTTCTTTGTCTGTGTTCCAAAATACTTACAACACGGATTCAGAAATTGATGTTTATAAAGACACCTTCAGAGGAAGTCTATATCAGCTTTATTAATTTGATTCATATTCAAATCCCTGAAATAGCTAACAGAATAAATTTAATAAATAATTAAAATTAAAATTTCTCAAATACACATTTATGTTGTTCCTTTTCTTTAATGAAGTAATGTCATTTTCTAAGAAAATCTTCACTCTAATAATCTTTGTCATCTCCTCCATGCCAGCACAGNATAAAAGTAGACTTAAAATGCTTTCTTTGTCTGTGTTCCAAAATACTTACAACACGGATTCAGAAATTGATGTTTATAAAGACACCTTCAGAGGAAGTCTATATCAGCTTTATTAATTTGATTCATATTCAAATCCCTGAAATAGCTAACAGAATAAATTTAATAAATAATTAAAATTAAAATTTCTCAAATACACATTTATGTTGTTCCTTTTCTTTAATGAAGTAATGTCATTTTCTAAGAAAATCTTCACTCTAATAATCTTTGTCATCTCCTCCATGCCAGCACAGCTGCCTCCTTCCTGGGGTTTCTGACACTCTCAGGATGTGGGTTTTCACACTGTGTCTGCCGCACAGTAATACACGGCCGTTTCCTCGGATCTCAGGCTGCTCAGCTCCATGTAGGCTGTGCTCGTGGACGTGTCCCTGGTCATGGTGACTCGGCCCTGGAACTTCTGTGCATAGCCTGTGTTACCATTGCCAATGATGATCGCTCCTATCCACTCAAGGCCTTGTCCAGGGGCCTGTCGCACCCACTGCATAGCAGAGCTAGTAAAGGTGTATCCAGAAGCCTTGCAGGAGACCTTCACTGAGGACCCAGGCTACTTCACCTCAGCCCCAGACTGCACCAGCCGGACCTGGGCGTGGGCACCTGTGGAGACATGGAGACAACACAGGAGTGGATGAGAGCCCCCCTGACCGCACTCAATCCCGTCCTCATCACCGGGACTTGGAAGCCACTTACCTGTCGCTGCTGCCACCAGGAAGAGGATCCTCCAAATCCAGTCCATGGTGAGGAGCTGTGCTGCCTGGGGCTTCTCTAGCTGAGGGATGTGGTTTCTGGGTGATGCTCTCAGGGCTGAGACATATCCATATTTACCTCAGTGGATCTCAGGTTATTTGCATATTCATGAGACAGAGCATTTCATAGCTCAAGACAGTGATTCAGGATAAGGAAGGGAAGGTAAATGACACATCACCCTTACAAGAGTGGGATGCTGACACTCCAAGCCCTAATCCTCCTTGAGGAAATGCAGGCTCTGCTCCGTTTACAAACTTTTGGCGTACAGACGTCCTTTCACTGAAGACCAAGCGCCCAGAGGACATGCTCCTCACTGTGAACCCATATTTGATTAGCGTAGAGACCACCCGGATGATTTCTGGAACCATCACTCTCCATGACACTGAGAAGGTGCCTTGACCTCATCCTAGTCCCATCAGGCACCAGCACAGCTCACTGGTGACTCTGAGAAAGTGACAGCTGATGTCCCACGTGAGTGTCCAGCAGGTCCCCCTGAGATCATCTGGGCGCTCCTGAGACAGTGTCTCCAGCACCTGCCTGGCTTCCTGATCCTCCATGATCTTCAATAGAAACACTCTTGGTTTACAGATTTGCCCTGTGATGCACAGTGGGATCTGATTTTCTCATCTCACGGACAATAGGAATCAGAAGATGTAAGAGAAGTTTGGGGTTCCTGATGAACTCACTGCTCCCAAAATAATCGTAAAGGAATTTGTGTTTTGGATAAGTTTGGGTTTTATTTCCTACTCCACTTAATAGAATTTCATGAACTGTTTACATACTTTCAGTTCATATCCATAGATCCTCATCTTTCCATGTTGATTTCGGACTCACTAGGTCTGTGCACCTGCCACACTCTCAGATCCATCACCGCCCTGTCACTCACACAATGTAGGCAACATTACTTAACACTGAAGTCTGAATTGTTTATTCGTAGGAATATAGAGACTCCCAGAATTCTGTATCCTTTCAGTTAGTAAAACCATTCCTGCCCTTTATATCCTCACTATTAAGATATTTACAGTCCTTGAAACCCACTTTAAAAAATACTTCTGGTTGCCTTAAGTAACATGAATGGTTCTGATGTAACAGGATATTTGAAGGCACATCAGCAACTTATTGAACACTTAGGGTTGTTGTTGTTGTTGTTGTTGTTGTTGTTGTTGTTGTTGTTGACAAAGGAAGACACAGGCGCTGAGAGGAAACCTCATCCCCAGCCTCCTGTGCACCTGCTCCGGGGCTGGAACCTGGGCTGGGTGGCTCCTGAGTGTCCCCTCCAGCCCAGCCCTTGCCTCGAGAGGAAGTTCCCGTGGGGCTCACAAAGCGTTTTCCCTCAGCTTCCCTAGCCTAACATGAAATGGCTTTGTCCTGGCTTAGAATAATCCTTCAGTGACAGCATACGCTGCTGACCCCATCTCTTGAAACAATTGATTAGCCTTACTAAACCTAATGAACTCTACAGGGAGACCCAAAGCAAGGATTCTATGACCCAGGAGGGAGCCCCGTCTCTAAGCTCCAGATGCACCAAATCAGTGGAAAATGAATCCAAAACCTTACAGGAGAATTGGGTGTGCCTTGTTCCCTGCAGCTGAATGTTGCATCTGAGATTTCCAGCAGATGCGGATGCTTTCAGGTGAGAGCACACTTCATATCCAATATTCCAATAACACACATTTTCCCTTCTTCCTAGTGCCTCGCCTGCAGAAAGTGCCTCCTACACTGACACTAGGCCCAGGTATCTGACTTTTCCTCCTAGAGATCTAAAGCAAACAGGATACAAGTGGAGACTTTGGAAGTGCATGCAGGTTGTTATTTTCTTTGTCTCAACTAAGAACCTTGCAAAGGCTTCATGATAAAAGAAGCTGAGGTGAACGAGGGAGTTTCCAAGATCTTGTTTTTAAACACGTTGAAGTCAGAGGCTTCATATTGCTCTACCGTCCTTGCCTGAGTCTGCCATTTTTTGTTTGTTTGTTTGTTTGTTTGTTTGTTTCTGTATGTTCTCAGAGTCTGTGCATTGCCACACTCTCATCTTTAATCCAGAGCCATCATCCTGGTTAGAATGGATTGTGTGGTGCAGGTCAGCACTGCCTGTTTTGACAATGGAAACCTAGAGACGCAATCGGCTTCCTCTTCTGGGCTGCGATGTTCACCAAGAATCTCCAGGGGAAAAGCTGTTTTTGGCCATTACTCCCTTTTGTGGTTTCAGTGTCCCTGGACTATTTACTTACATCTTACCTCTATTGTATAACTTTACTCATTTGTATAATGGGAGAATGAGAGAGAATCTGGAATGGGAGATTTGTCTTCCTTCACATAGGATAAGTTCTGGGAACGTCCTTCCCCGCAGAAGCTTTTGAAAAAGGCTCCTGTTACATTTCTCAGTAATTAATCTTCTCCAATCTGACCAATAGGAAATGTATTTGGATAGTATTTTTTAGAATCTGGAGGTTTCTGGAGAGAAAGCCCATAAAACGTAGAAGCATGAGACCCTCTGGAACCGTCACGTTGACCGAGTCCACATCTGTCGTTCGGACATCTATAGTGCTGACCACGTAAGTGTCCTCAACAGCTTGTGGCTTTTGCAGCTTCCCTTCCAGTTAAGCAACTGTCAACTGCCATTCTGGACCTGCCTGTCTATCCAGGTCCTTGACTGGGTATTTATTTTTCAATTTCAGTTACTTAGTAGATTCCAAAAAGTATTGGCATTCAGATTATGCATAAAAATGAGGGTGATAAACATTATAATCTATGTGTCGGACCATAAACCAAAAGTCCAATCCAAGGTCTCCATTAATGTGTTACTGGAGGCAGAATTTTGATCTTATTACGTGTAACAGGCACCTGGTACGACATAAATGAACAGGCAGGAAAATAGAGAAAGGACATGGCACAATGCTTATGAAAAAGTCTCAGCAATTTTAATTTTCTTCTGAGGAAGCTGAAATTGTGAAAGTGAAGCGGTGTGACTGGTCATGTCGCAGGTGATGTGTTCTGGAAAGCATCTCCAGTCCTGGGCTGGATCCAGTAGGTGCACTCAGGCCCCCAAACTGAAACAGTGACTCTTATTCCTTAAACACAAGATATTCCAATAAGAAAGCTGTTCTCAGGTGAGCTGCAGGGCAGGGAGGAGGAGATGGAGGTGTCCTTGGCTTCCCAGAATTGCTGAAACTTGAAGACCAAGGCCACCTCTGAGAGGCAGAGATCCACCTATGAGTACATCACATCAGCTCTGTCTTCAGGAATCTTCGGCTGTGTGGGAGGATAAGGAATGTGATTTATTTATTTCTGCTCACCCAGTGCACTTCAGAGGAAATTAAACTGAAAATTAAATAAATATTTTTACCATATTAGGGGAGAGAACATGTATAAACCATGGCAACACAAGTGCTCACTCCAGAGCCTGCAGAAGGAGCACGTGGACGATTGAGAGAAGGAAGTGCCCTGCCCCGGGAAGCAGGTACCCTAACATCATCCCCTGAGAACTGTGATCTAGATGCCGTGCGTCAGTGGAACCTGGGCTTGTGCCTGGGATTTGTAGGTAGTGTGGGGAGCAGAGCACAGCTCCATTCCTCCTCACTGTGTGACCTGGGATGTGGCCTCTTCCTCTGAGCTTCATTCAAACAAGGTATTAATATAAAATTGCAGCATTAAATTGACCTATAACCTTTCGAGTAGGAGCCAGTGCTGTTCAGAATTGTTATCACTATGGCTGTCCCCAGAACAATACCTATATGATCCCTCATCTCAGGTCTCAGGTGACCACGTTGCAGAGAACACACATGTTTGTTTCTGTCACAAACATGGTATTGGATACTGGAAAGCATGTGAACCTTGTTATAGATTTATGTTAATTACATGACAATTGGTAAAATTAGAATTAGTAAGTGATAATTAAAAATTTAGCTTTGGGGATTTCGAAGCAAAGTGGATGGTGTGTTTTGATTTCTCCTTGCTTAACATAATATCATGTGTGAGGAGGAGATAAATTAAAGAGGAAACTATTCAGCAATGTGGAATCAGGGATTTTATAAATAAAGAAGGTTCTCACAACTTCTGGAAAACCCATAAACTTAAAAAAAGAAGGAATTTTAAGACAGATTTCTATATTCTGGATACATGACTAATAAAAGATTAAGTGCGAAAAGAGATATACAGAGGATGAAAATTCTGCAGCAGATAATTTTGCCAAATAGACAGCTTTATACTAGTTTGTAATTTTACCTAAGTATTCAAAAGACAAACTCCAGAGAGATCCAAATAAGAAACTATAACATTTCAATGTTAGACGACTGGTCGAGAGGAGCTTGAACTGACATTATTTTGATGAATCATGCCTCAATAATAAAACTGTGACTAATGGTGCACCTACTCATGAGGCTGCTTGAGTAAACAGTTCCTACCTCTCCTACTTGGGAGTCCTGGCACAACCCAACATTCTCTAAACCTGGGGGCCGCTGAGAACAGACAGAAGTTTGAACATTATGAAGTGATTATGAAGTTTTGAGAGATCCACAATCACTGAGTGAAGTGACTGGTGAGGGTGGTCTCTATGAGCCTAGTCTTTGAAGAGTGTGGCTGTTTGTTATGATGAGCCAAGAGCTGCTTGTTATGATGAACTTAAAGCAACAAAGACAGTGGAGGAAAATGAAGAAACGGGGAACATGGTACAAACAGAGGGACAAGATAACGTTCCAGAAACTGGCAAGAATGATTTAAAAAGCATATGGATTACCTGGCAGAATATTTAAATAAATATTAGGAACATGTTTAATAAGCCAGTGGCAGCATGCAAGAACAATGTGAGAATTTTAATAGAGATAAGAAATTTAAAAGAGGATTAGACAAAAATATTTGTGTCGAAGAATACAATAAGTCAGACAAAGTTTTTAACAGAGCACACTGTGGAGAGGCTCAGGCTTTTCCTTCCCCTAGAGCAGGTACTCCTGAAATTTCCTGAGACATGAATCACTGTTTGCTCCCGCCCACCTTCTAGATTCTCCTCAGAGATGCCCAGGACTCCAGAGTTCAGGTTCTCTCATGTTGTGTGACTTTGGGTTAAAACACACCTGAAACAGTGTGATTGTTGTCCTTTATCAATTCATCATCATCCACATTTTAGTTGATGCGATTTTTTTTGCCTCATTTTGAAAAAATGAAAATAAATCTGCAGACTCTATCTGGGCAAGAATTTTTTTTAATATACTCTGAGGGCTCAGAACTATTATAATATTTAAATTTTATTATACTTTTATTATTCTTCTTTTTAATCTTTTATATTTTATCTTTTTTTTGAGACGAACAAGTCATCGCTTCTAGTCGCAACAGGACTGGAGAGCTGCAGCGTGGGCACGTATAACATCTCGCCTCTATTCTGCAAGCACCGCCTCCCAGCGTTCGACGCCTATTCTCCTGCCTCAGCCCTCTTCCCAAGCTAGCTGAGACTACAGGTGCCTCCACCACGCACCAGCATAAACTTATTTTTGTATTTTTTTCAAGAGATGGTACATGAAGTCCGGTAGTATCGACCCTCTAGTTAGCAGAGAACTACGGTCCTCGAATCTCTCCCCTGATCTCTAGGATCTGTCGCTGCCTCATACAAAATAAGCCTGAGGTAAAGAGAATAAACGTCACTGGAGGGCACTCCAACGTGCTGGGATCACAGGTGTGAGCCACTGTGCTTGCCCTAGGCCAGATTTTCTTATCTCTCTTCTCTCTCTTTCCCTTGGTAGATGCGAATGTAGCCCCAACTATGATAGGAATCAGTAAACACTGCAGCTCTTACAACACTTTCTTGGTCAGCAGGTCCAACAGTGTGAGGACCACAGTAGCACAATTATTTATGAGACTAATTCTGTATCCAATGCAGGCACATTTTTTTTTTTTATGTACCAGGACCTCCAGTCCATTGCAGCCTATGGTTATGGAGAAGGAAAAAAAACACTCTTCAAATTTCCATCATACACGTGGTAAGAGAAACTGACATTTCTGTCCACTGGTTTCCAGACCCAGCTGTTGTAGCTCCTGGCCACTGGGCACTGTAGTGCTCTCTGTTTTGGGGGAATTTAAGCATCCTGGAGAATGGTATTATCCCCAAAATGGGCCTTCTTTAGAGATTACATTTCCTACTATAAAGCAGAGGAAAAAATACCTGCTGTTTATCTCACATCAGACTGTGGAGATTTAAGTCAGTGCCTCCATTGTTCTTCTGGGGTCTTTGTTTCTGGGCAAATGTGAAGGAGCAAGAACTGCTGGATCTCAGACTCATGTTCCTGTGATCACATCTCCTATCCCTTAACTATAGCTACGTTCCCTCATGTCAGAACACATTATGCAGTGTCTCATTCTAGGAATAAGATATCCAGTAACTTGGACAGTGGCACTAGTAATTTCTCCATAATTAAAAAAAATGTGGAGATACAGTTAATTCTTCTAACTATAAATTACTACCTATCAGGTTCGGGCTTTAATTTTTTTGAATTGTCTCCATATGACTGGTGTGTATCCTTACAGGGTGTAATTATTTTGTTAGACAAATGTGATATCTATCGCTGTCAGTTCAGGCACTTGGTCAGAGGTGCTGGTCAGTCTGGTTGGAGGTATCTGGGCTCAGTCTTCATGATACATGTTAGGGAAAGCTCTGATATAAAGAGAGTGGACGCTGTCACTTATGTAGCAGTATGGATTAAACTGCAGAATATCATCATACTATGAGGTCTCCATACCCTTTTACACAGCAGAGTAGATTTCCCTTGCTTTCAGCTGCCTGCTTACTTACATTAAACATTACTGCATGTACTTTTACTTAACACTGTTTTCTATTCTAAGCAATTGCCTGCTTATTTAATTAAAGTCAGCAACAGTAAATTTTACAACTAACAGTAAATTACCTGTACAAGTAACATAACATGGGCGTGGTGAACAAGCCAAGTAGAGACACCAGAAAACAAAACTCGTAAAGACACACCTTGTGTGAGTTGAGAGTTGTCAGTGAGCACAGAAAACGAGAGAAGCTTGTGTTCACTTTTACATGAAGAAAGTCAATTATATTTGACACCCAGAAGGCTGGTCACACCCGTGAGAGAAATATGTAGAGTGATCCACATAACTCAGAAATTAGAAAGTGATAAAGTCACAAACTTACAAAACCAGCAAAAACAATATTCAGTGTATTTAGTATTCAGCTCTGTTTCTTCAGGGGAAGGGATGGGTTATATCTGCATGGAGAATGGGACAAGTAGTTTTAAGCTGATTCTCCTGGGAAGTTGCTCATGAAATCACTCAGGCGATGCTCTGACACAGGATTGTGAGGAGGACGTTGACCCCTGGTGGTCACCGTTAGCAACACGGGATGCTCAACCCTGGTGGGTGCCTTTGTTACTGTTTTGTCCACAAGAGATTTTAAGCTGTCAGGTGCTGCATGAAGGTGAGTTTTTAAACCTCAGGTGAGGAAAATTACTGACCACACAGAAGATGAGAAAATCGAAGACGTCACTTCATCAACCACATTCCACTGATGAAAACTGTTTACACAGAGAGCCAGCAGTGAGCTGGGAAGAGGAAGGGGCTAGGGAAGATCATCCATAGAAGGACACATCCATCCTGCTTGAACTGCCTGTGGAAGGAGGGTTTAATGTTTGCCCTCAGCTAATTGAGGGTATTTCAAGGCCTTCACAAGCTTCCAGAAAAACAGTTTTCATGAGCAAATGCCCATACGTTACTCAGAGTTGTATTTTTTCATATTTATTCTTCCCCTCTGGGCAGGGTGTTCTCAGAATTCTCCCTGACCCTTCATAAGTTCCTGGTGCAGCTCCTGGAGGAAAAGCCTGCATGGGGAGAGAGCCCTCCTCATGTGCAGCCCTGAGGCTGTCCCGTCACCTCACCCACCACTGCCCTTCAGTCACTTGGTAAACATTTGTGAGCTAATCTTCCTGAAACTTGTGGTTTTGGGCAGTGTATTCACCAGGTAATAAACTCTTTAAGCTCTGTTTATTTTGGCAGGCATGTATCCCTTTCAGGAGCACAGGTTTGTTCTGAGTGTGTGGTAGTGGATAATTAGTGAGAGGGGGTTTACGTTCATCTTGTCGTCTCCCACAGTGCACCCTCCATGGGTAAGCAGATGGACTTGCTCAGCTGGAGGATGAGCACATTTTCATAACCTGTGACCTCAGTGATGCTCTTTCCCTGCAAGACCAATCGTGATCATGCCTCTGGGTAACGTGCACTCATCAAGGGTGAGCAGTGACCACCTCTGTGAGGGCTCCTTCAGGTGCCCACCCACTTTGTAAAGGGAAGCTTTTGCTCCTACCTGATCCCATGAATCTGTTTGTATTTGCTGTGCAAACCACCTTATTCAGACTCACCACCCAGCAGCTTACAGTGTGCCTAATCCAACTCTAGGGCATTATACACGAAGTCTCTCATTGCCAGGGTCTCCAATTCTCATGGAAGGATGCTCATTATGGGATTCGCCAGAACTTTCTGCTCTTTAGAGACATGAACCTGCCTCTAAAAGCTTAAAAATCTTACTCTTTGGGAAAGAGCATTGTAAACCAGAAGTAAGATAAGCTCTAAATTAATATATATTTTGTGAATTTTGGAAGAAAGAGTTCAAGTAGTAATAGCCTCACCCACTTTCCCTCTGACTAATTATCAGTTCTAGAAAGCACTGGAAAAACCTGTGGTGATCTGAAATATTTTAGGTTTGTCATATTAGGGCATCACCAGAAAAAGAAGGAACCAAGTGTCCTTGTAGATTGATCCATTGTAACAGATTCGTGCCTGTGGGGCAGGATGGTCGTGGTGGAGGAGGCTGTGCCTGTGTAGCTCAGGGAGTCATGGGAATTCTCACACCTTCTGTGTAATTTCTTTGTAATCCTAAAACTGCTCTAAAATAAACTTTATGAAAAGGAGTGGCAGAAACATTTGAAAGAAATTTTGCCACTTTTAAGAATCATTCTTAGTCTCACCACGTGATCAAATAACCTTGCTCCAAATCATGTGTTCATCCCACTGGAAAACTTGTTCACAGTAGCACCTCCATGGAATGTTTGTATCAACTTTATTGAGTGTGGCCTTTTCCACTCTGTGAATTTGGCTTATATGACGATTCTTGAGTGGAATATTTATCTTAAAATTAGAGTGTGTACGTGTTTCTATTGTTCTTTTTTTCTGGAATATATAACCCATTTTGTAAACAGTCTTAAACCTAATAACCCCCGTCATCTCCTCAGCCCCGCACAGCTGCCTTCTCCCTCAGGGTTTCTGACACTCTCAGGATGTGGTTTTCACACTGTGCCTCTTGCACAGTAATACACGGCCGTGTCCTCAGATCTCAGGCTGCTCAGCTCCATGTAGGCTGTGCTCGTGGATGTGTCGGCGGTAATCGTGACTCTGCCCTGGAACTTCTGTGCGTAGTTTGTTATACCAACAATAGGGTTGATCACTCCCATCCACTCAAGCCCTTGTCCAGGGGCCTGTCGCACCCAGCTGATAGCATAGCTGCTGAAGGTGTATCCAGAAGCCTTGCAGGAGACTTTCACTGAGGCCCCAGGCTTCTTCACCTCAGCCCCGGACTGCACCAGCTGCTCCTGGGACTGGGCACCTGTGGAGAGAACACGGGAGTGAATAAAATCCTCTTTAACTAAACCAGGATTCCTTCCTCAGCTTTGGGACTAGGAAGCCCCTTACCTGTAGCTGCTGCCACCACAAAGAGGAGCCTCCAGGTCCAGTCCATGGTGATGAGCTGTGCTCCCAGGGGCTTCTTTAGGGGAGGGATGTGGTTGTTATGTGATGCTCTCAGGACACCAATATATCTATATTTATCTCAGGAGACCTCAGGTTATTTGCATATTCATGAGGCAGGATATTTCACAGTTCAAAGCCTGAACTAGGATGAGAAAGAAACAACAGATGCCACATCAGCCATACAAGAGCGGGATGCTGAGAGACCAAGCCCTAAATCCTGCTCAAGGAAATGCATTCCCTGCCCCATTTCTAAGCTTTCTGTGGACAGCAGTCTTCCCACTGAAGAACCCAGGATATGCTCCTCGCTGTGAACCCACATTTCATTGGCATAGAGATTACCTGGGTTGTTTCTGGGACCATCGCTGTCTCTGACATTGAGAAGGCACCTTAACTCCATTCTGGCCCCATTAGGAACAGTCAGAGCTCACTGGTAACACTGAAAAGGTGGCCACTAGTTATCCCACATGAGCGTCCAGCAGGGCCCATGGAGACTTCTGAGATCTGCTGGGCACTCCCAAGACAGACTCCCCAGCACTTTCCTGAGGGTCCTGGCCTCCCAGGACCTTCAATGGAAAGAATCTTGGTTTACAGATTTGCCCTCTGATGTGTGATTGGCTGTGAGATTTCCCTCCCATTCATGGTAGGAATCAGGGGTTGAAATAGAAATAGGAATTTGAATTTCTTGATGAATTCATATCTCCCCAAATAATTACCAAGTAATTTGTATTTTGAATAAGTTTGTGTTTTATGTCAAACTCCATTAAATAGAATGATTTGACATGGTTTTAGATCATGTCCATAGATCATCATCTTTACATGTTGATTTCTGATCCACTTGGTCTGTGCACCTACCACACTCTTCAATCCACCACTTCCAAGTCACAAACACAACATAGGAAACATTATTTATCTCTGAAGTCTGAATAACTTATTCATAGGGATATAGTGTCTCCCCTAGTTATGTGCCCATTGAGTTAAAAAACCATCCATATCCTTCATATTCTCACTATTCAGATATTTATTATCCTAGAATCCCACTGATAAATATAGTTCTCATTGCTTTTTGAGTGATATAAGTGGTCCAGATGAAATAGAATATTTAAATCAATATCAGCAACTTGTTGAACACTTAATTTAGAATGACTTGTTGAATAAGGAAGACTCAGTCCCTGGAAAAATATTTCTTTTTGTTTATCTCCAACCAATAAGTGAGAACATATAGTATCTGGTTTTCTGTTCCCGAATTAGTTTGCTAAGAATAAAGACTGCCAGTTCCATCATGTTCCTACAAAGGACATAATTTCATTCTTTTCTTAGCTGCATAGTATTCCATAGCTGTTTGTAGCACACTTTTCTCTATCCATTCTGCCAGTGATGGGGATTTAGGTGAATTCCATGTCTATGCTATTGTGAACAGTGCTGCAATGAACCTACATGTTTATATTCCTTTAGGTATCTGTCCAGTTGTAGGATTGTTGGGTCAAATGAAACTTCTGTTTTAGATTATTTGAGGGATCACCACACTGCTTTCCACAATGGTTGAACTAATGTACATTCCCACCAGAAGTGTATAAATTTCCCCTTTTTTCTTCAATCATAAAATTCTGTTAATTTTTTTAAAGATTAACTATTCTAACTGATTTGAGATGGTACCTCACTGCGGTTTTGGTAAGTATTTCTCTAATGATAGTGGTATTCAGCATTTTTTCCTATGCTTGTTGGCCACATATAGGTCTTTTTTGAAGTGTCCCTTGGTCACTTTTTATTTCTTGAATGTTTTTTAAAGTTCCATGTATATATTATTATTGGACCTTTGTCAGATGTATAGGTTGTAAATATTTTATTTCCCATTCTATAGGTTGCCTGTTTACTCTGTTGATGGGATTTTTGCTATACAGAAGCTCTTTAATTTACTTAGGTTCCATTTGTCAATTTTCGATTTTGTTGCAACTGCTTCTAGCATTTTCATTATAAAGCATTTGTCAGTTCTTATGTCCTAAATTGTATTTCCTTGGTTATTATCCAGAGATTTTATAGTTTTAGGTTTTACGTTTAGATCTTTAATCCACTTATAATATTTTTTCAATTGATGCTGAAAACGCATTTGATGAAACTCAACATCCTTTCATGAAAAAAAACATTAAAAAATGGGTATAGAAATACATCTCGACAAAATAAAAGTCATATTCAAGAGACTTTCAGGTAGTATCAGACTGAATGAGAAATAACTAAAAGTCTTCTCTCTAAGATCTGGAACATGACAAATCTCCCACTTTAATGACTGGTAAAGCGTAAATCCTTCTGCTGCCCCCATAGCCGGCTCTTACCTGCAAGCGCCCCCTACTGGCCGGATGTTCAAACTGCATGACCTAATACAAAGCCGCTACCACCAGTGCACAGCAGTTGAAAATGAGATTAGCTTCTCAATACTTCTGTGATTCCAGCCCCGCAAAAGACCATGGGTCTGCTCACATGCCCAGTATATTACTACTACAACGGGAATTTGAAAAAGCCACCACACTAAAACTCTTAATAACAAAAGAAATCACACTGAGTAGATGCCCCTCACCTGGCCATTTCCATCAAGGCTGATTCTTTTGCTTGCCAGGCTCGGTGGCTCATGTGTGTCCAGCTTGGTTCCCCTCTCAGGGGCTGAGCAGGGAACTCAGGTCACTGTGCATTTGATAGACCAGCCCATCGCCTGAGACAACAGAGAGTTTCTCCCTGTGCACAGATGTCAAGTGTGTACTCATCTGCTTCTCCTGCAGTCGGCTCAAATCTGTAAGGCCACCTACTAACATGAAAGGTGAACTTAACAACCCAACACAAATCTCAGAAACAAATGCATTCCAAATGAGAAACAGTTCCTGAGGCCTCCACTATCTAGGACCTGCAGGAGGCAGTGAGTCTACTCACAGGTCCAGTACATTGGTACTAAAACCACCATTTCAGAAAGCCACTAAATAATGCCTATAGACAAGGAACTCTTACANTAGGGTTGATCACTCCCATCCACTCAAGCCCTTGTCCAGGGGCCTGTCGCACCCAGCTGATAGCATAGCTGCTGAAGGTGTATCCAGAAGCCTTGCAGGAGACTTTCACTGAGGCCCCAGGCTTCTTCACCTCAGCCCCGGACTGCACCAGCTGCTCCTGGGACTGGGCACCTGTGGAGAGAACACGGGAGTGAATAAAATCCTCTTTAACTAAACCAGGATTCCTTCCTCAGCTTTGGGACTAGGAAGCCCCTTACCTGTAGCTGCTGCCACCACAAAGAGGAGCCTCCAGGTCCAGTCCATGGTGATGAGCTGTGCTCCCAGGGGCTTCTTTAGGGGAGGGATGTGGTTGTTATGTGATGCTCTCAGGACACCAATATATCTATATTTATCTCAGGAGACCTCAGGTTATTTGCATATTCATGAGGCAGGATATTTCACAGTTCAAAGCCTGAACTAGGATGAGAAAGAAACAACAGATGCCACATCAGCCATACAAGAGCGGGATGCTGAGAGACCAAGCCCTAAATCCTGCTCAAGGAAATGCATTCCCTGCCCCATTTCTAAGCTTTCTGTGGACAGCAGTCTTCCCACTGAAGAACCCAGGATATGCTCCTCGCTGTGAACCCACATTTCATTGGCATAGAGATTACCTGGGTTGTTTCTGGGACCATCGCTGTCTCTGACATTGAGAAGGCACCTTAACTCCATTCTGGCCCCATTAGGAACAGTCAGAGCTCACTGGTAACACTGAAAAGGTGGCCACTAGTTATCCCACATGAGCGTCCAGCAGGGCCCATGGAGACTTCTGAGATCTGCTGGGCACTCCCAAGACAGACTCCCCAGCACTTTCCTGAGGGTCCTGGCCTCCCAGGACCTTCAATGGAAAGAATCTTGGTTTACAGATTTGCCCTCTGATGTGTGATTGGCTGTGAGATTTCCCTCCCATTCATGGTAGGAATCAGGGGTTGAAATAGAAATAGGAATTTGAATTTCTTGATGAATTCATATCTCCCCAAATAATTACCAAGTAATTTGTATTTTGAATAAGTTTGTGTTTTATGTCAAACTCCATTAAATAGAATGATTTGACATGGTTTTAGATCATGTCCATAGATCATCATCTTTACATGTTGATTTCTGATCCACTTGGTCTGTGCACCTACCACACTCTTCAATCCACCACTTCCAAGTCACAAACACAACATAGGAAACATTATTTATCTCTGAAGTCTGAATAACTTATTCATAGGGATATAGTGTCTCCCCTAGTTATGTGCCCATTGAGTTAAAAAACCATCCATATCCTTCATATTCTCACTATTCAGATATTTATTATCCTAGAATCCCACTGATAAATATAGTTCTCATTGCTTTTGAGTGATATAAGTGGTCCAGATGAAATAGAATATTTAAATCAATATCAGCAACTTGTTGAACACTTAATTTAGAATGACTTGTTGAATAAGGAAGACTCAGTCCCTGGAAAATATTTCTTTTGTTTATCTCCAACCAATAAGTGAGAACATATAGTATCTGGTTTTCTGTTCCCGAATTAGTTTGCTAAGAATAAAGACTGCCAGTTCCATCATGTTCCTACAAAGGACATAATTTCATTCTTTTCTTAGCTGCATAGTATTCCATAGCTGTTTGTAGCACACTTTTCTCTATCCATTCTGCCAGTGATGGGGATTTAGGTGAATTCCATGTCTATGCTATTGTGAACAGTGCTGCAATGAACCTACATGTTTATATTCCTTTAGGTATCTGTCCAGTTGTAGGATTGTTGGGTCAAATGAAACTTCTGTTTTAGATTATTTGAGGGATCACCACACTGCTTTCCACAATGGTTGAACTAATGTACATTCCCACCAGAAGTGTATAAATTTCCCCTTTTTTCTTCAATCATAAAATTCTGTTAATTTTTTTAAAGATTAACTATTCTAACTGATTTGAGATGGTACCTCACTGCGGTTTTGGTAAGTATTTCTCTAATGATAGTGGTATTCAGCATTTTTTCCTATGCTTGTTGGCCACATATAGGTCTTTTTTGAAGTGTCCCTTGGTCACTTTTATTTCTTGAATGTTTTTTAAAGTTCCATGTATATATTATTATTGGACCTTTGTCAGATGTATAGGTTGTAAATATTTTATTTCCCATTCTATAGGTTGCCTGTTTACTCTGTTGATGGGATTTTGCTATACAGAAGCTCTTTAATTTACTTAGGTTCCATTTGTCAATTTTCGATTTTGTTGCAACTGCTTCTAGCATTTTCATTATAAAGCATTTGTCAGTTCTTATGTCCTAAATTGTATTTCCTTGGTTATTATCCAGAGATTTTATAGTTTTAGGTTTTACGTTTAGATCTTTAATCCACTTATAATATTTTTTCAATTGATGCTGAAAACGCATTTGATGAAACTCAACATCCTTTCATGAAAAAAAACATTAAAAAATGGGTATAGAAATACATCTCGACAAAATAAAAGTCATATTCAAGAGACTTTCAGGTAGTATCAGACTGAATGAGAAATAACTAAAAGTCTTCTCTCTAAGATCTGGAACATGACAAATCTCCCACTTTAATGACTGGTAAAGCGTAAATCCTTCTGCTGCCCCATAGCCGGCTCTTACCTGCAAGCGCCCCTACTGGCCGGATGTTCAAACTGCATGACCTAATACAAAGCCGCTACCACCAGTGCACAGCAGTTGAAAATGAGATTAGCTTCTCAATACTTCTGTGATTCCAGCCCCGCAAAAGACCATGGGTCTGCTCACATGCCCAGTATATTACTACTACAACGGGAATTTGAAAAGCCACCACACTAAAACTCTTAATAACAAAAGAAATCACACTGAGTAGATGCCCCTCACCTGGCCATTTCCATCAAGGCTGATTCTTTTGCTTGCCAGGCTCGGTGGCTCATGTGTGTCCAGCTTGGTTCCCCTCTCAGGGGCTGAGCAGGGAACTCAGGTCACTGTGCATTTGATAGACCAGCCCATCGCCTGAGACAACAGAGAGTTTCTCCCTGTGCACAGATGTCAAGTGTGTACTCATCTGCTTCTCCTGCAGTCGGCTCAAATCTGTAAGGCCACCTACTAACATGAAAGGTGAACTTAACAACCCAACACAAATCTCAGAAACAAATGCATTCCAAATGAGAAACAGTTCCTGAGGCCTCCACTATCTAGGACCTGCAGGAGGCAGTGAGTCTACTCACAGGTCCAGTACATTGGTACTAAAACCACCATTTCAGAAAGCCACTAAATAATGCCTATAGACAAGGAACTCTTACAGAGTCATTGCCACTGAGTGAACAAGAACCAAAATCCAAAGACCCACACAATGTACATTATATTCACATTCTAAAGGGAATGAAATATTCATCAAAATCGGAATGGATTCAAAAATAATAAGAAGAGACAGGTTAGCCAAAGAAAAGGAAACAGAGAAGCAATTCTGGAAGTATGAAAAAACAGTTACAAACCCCCAAATGTTACGTTAACTCTCCAGCAATAGAATCTAAACAACATGACATATTAGAAATGTCTGATAAATAATTCAAAATGTTGATTTTAAAGAAGCTCAATTAAACCTTTTTATCTAGTGGCTCAGTAAGCACTGGCACTGAGACAAGCACTGTGAAGACAATTGCAGCCCATCCCCTGATGAACTGACCCTCTGTTCCACAAGCCATAATCCCGGCTTTGATTGAATATTTGATATGAGGAACTTTCTCCTGGTGAGAGACCACTCACCATGGCCTGGCTCTAGCCGTTTATAGAGGCTGCACACTGAGTGCCTTTGTGTCTCTGCTTCCGCTATTTGCACATAGGGCCTGTCTGTAATGAATTTAAATGCTCAGTCACCACTGGTAAGTGAACAGGGCTCATATGCTGCATGCATGTTTGTTCAGTATGCATGTGTCAGTACCACCTCCATGAACATCAGTAGCCCCTCCTGTAACCTGTTGATTATGTCTGTTTAGCCAACACGTTCAGCATAAAGCTTCTGCCCAACCCCTTCTTGGGAGTGTCAGTCTCTCATCTTTACCCAAACTATGCTTTCCAGCCTGTGGGATGGCTGTAACCCTTGATAAAAATACAGTCTCAGTTTCCTAATCTGTAGATTGTGGTATTTTAAAATATTTAACACAACTGAAGATTAAATTCAGAACTTCATCTAATTATTAGACTACTTTAGTAAAGTATGACAAACTGTGGATATCCTATAAGGATTTTTATATACCCAATAAGGACCAGTGACATTTTGAAGCAGGAAGCTGGCCTGAGACCTTCAGAATAAACTGATGACTGTGGATAATGAAAAGCCCCCCCCCCCAGGACATTGATTCAGCACCCATGCCTGTCTCATTCCTTCTTCTCTTTCTTTTTATTATACGCTTAGCATGATAAAAAATTTTATTTTCTTTAGATCTGTTTGCTTTTCACACATACTGGACCCTTATCTCTCTTTTCACTCATTT
>NW_016824257.1:0-610 GCF_001698545.2 Rhinopithecus bieti
ATGTTGGTTTGCTGCACCCATCAACTCATCATTTACATTAGGTATTTCTCCTAATGCTATCCCTCCCCCAGCCCCCCACCCCCTGACAGGCCCCAGTGTGTGATGTTCCCCACCCTGTGTCCATGTGTTCGCATTGTTCAAATCCCATTTGAGAGTGAGAACATGTGGTGTTTGGTTTTCTGTCCTTGTGATAGTTTGCTAAGAATGATGGTTTCCAGCTTCATACATGTCCCTGCGAAGGACATGAACTCAATCTTTTTTATGTCTGCATAGTATTCCATGGTATATATGTGCTATATTTTCTTAATCCAATCTATCACTGATGGACATTTGGGTTGGTACCAAGTCTTTGCTATTGTGAATAGTGCCACAATAAACATATGTGTGCACGTGTCTTTATCGTAGAATGATTTATAATATTTTGGGTGTATGCCCAATAATGGGATTGCTGGGTCAAGTGGTATTTCTAATTCTAGATCCTTGAGGAATCGCCATACTGTCTTCCACAATGGTGGAATTAATTTACACTCCCACCAACAGTGTAAAACATTCCTATTTCTCTACATCCTCTCCAACATCTGTTGTTTCCTGATATTTTAATGACTACCAT
>NW_016824258.1:0-605 GCF_001698545.2 Rhinopithecus bieti
ATTATTTTGAGATATGTACCATCAATACCTAGTTTATGGAGAGTTTTAGCATAAAGTTGTGTTGAATTTTATCAAAGGCCTTTTTTGCACCTATTATCATGTAGTTTTTCTCATTGGTTCTGTTTATGTGATGGATTACATTTATTGATTTGCATATGTTGAACCAGCCTTGCATCCCAGGGATGAAGCTGACTTGATCATGGTGAATAATCTTTTTGATGTGCTGTTGGGTTCAGTTTCCCAGTATTTTATTTAAGATATTTGCCTCAATGTTCATCAGGGATATTGGCCTAAAGCTTTCTTTTCTTGTTGTGTCTCTGCCAAGTTTTGGAATCAGGATGATGCTGGCCTCATAAAATGAGTTAGGGAGAAGTCCCTCTTTTTCTATTGTTTGGAATAGTATTAGAAGGAACAGTAAGAGTTCCTATTAGTACTTCTGGAAGAATTAGGCTGTACATCCATCTGGTCCTGGCTTTTTTGGTTGGTAGGGTGCTAATTACTGCCTCAATTCCAGAACTTGTTATTGGTCTATTCAGGGATTCGACTTCTTTTTGGTTTAGTCGTGGGAGGGTGTATGTGTCCAGGAATTCATCCATTTCTTCTAG
>NW_016824259.1:0-612 GCF_001698545.2 Rhinopithecus bieti
CACAGATTCTAAATGCTGTCTCTGGGACACTGGATTCTGTGCCCTTCAAGATAAATTCCATAATCAAGGGCCTAGCCCTGAATAGATTGGAGCCCAAAAATCTCACTGAAGCAAACAACAGGCCAGTGAAGAATCGGAGACAAACACTCCTGGAATAGGAATCCACTACTCACCTTTATTTTAAATTGATATATAGAAATTAATATTAGTACGAAATGCACACATTTTAAGTGTTAAGTTTGATGTTTTGACAGTTGTATACGTCTGTGTAGTAACTACCAATAGAAGACATAAAACATTAAAATTCACCCAGAAAGTTCTCAAGTACATTTAAATCACCCCGAGCACCTCCCCACTCCAGTGATCACTTCCTGATTTTTATCACTAAAGATTTGCTTTACCTGCTTTTGGATTACATATAAATGGCATCATATTATAATGTACTCTTTTGCATCTGGCTTCTTTCACTGATAATGCTTTAAAGACATCCATATTGTATATATCAGGACATTGCTCTTTATTGCTGAGTAGTATTTCATTCTATAAATATACCACAATTTGTTTATTCATTCTCCTAGTGAAGGACTTCTAGGTTGTTTCCAGTTTGGGGCA
>NW_016824260.1:0-1244 GCF_001698545.2 Rhinopithecus bieti
TTATTTTTTTGAGACAGTCTTGCTCTGTCTCCCAGGCTGGAGTGCAGTGACCTGATCTTGGCTCACTGCAAGCTCCGCCTCCCGGGTTCACGCCATTCTCCTGCTTCAGCCTCCCAAGTAGCTGGGACTACAGGTGCCCACCACCACACCCGACCAAATTTTTTGTATTTTTAGTAGAGACGGGGTTTCACCGTGTTAGCCAGGATGATCTCCATCCCCTGACCTCGTGATCCGCCCGCCTCGGCCTCCCAAAGTGCTGGGATTACAGGCTTGAGCCACCGCGCCCTGCCGTAATTTCACTTCTGAATCTTCAAAATTGAGTCGACAGGAATAAGATGAAAGAGTAAATGGAGTGTTCCATAGACATATGTAACAGTGCATTTATAGGCACATGCACGGTGTATATGTATATTTTCATGTGCACATAACTAGATATGGTATATATGTAAAAATTATAGGGCACATACATAAAAATATTTTATACATCTACAGGTAGACGAAGAGAGAGAAAGAGAAGAGATAGTTACTTGTTTTTGGTAAACCTGCGAAGTTTAGGGAGAGTTTGGGTCACAGTTCCAATTGATGAGCACTGAAGTTTTTCTTTTAACATTTAGAAAAATTTGACTGTATGTTATAATGTCTGGCGGCTTTTTTTTTTATACTTTAAGTTATGGGATATATGTGCAGAACATGCAGGTTTGTTACATAGGTATACACGTGCCATGGTGGTTTACTGCAACTATCAACCCATCATCTACATTAGGTATTTCTCCTAATGCTGTCCCTCCCCTAGTCCCTCACACCCTGATAGGCCCCGGTGTGTGACGTTCCCCTCCCTGTGTCCATGTGTTCTCATTGTTCAACTCCCACTTATAAGTGGGAACATTCGGTGTTTGGTTTTCTGTTCTTGCAATAGTTTGCTGAGAATGATGGTTTCCAGCTTCATCCATGTCCCTTCAAAGGACACGAACTCATCTTTTTTTATGGCTGCATAGTATTCCATGTGTATATGTGCCACATTTTCTTTAGGTAGTCTAACATTGCTGGGGATTTGGGTTGGTTCTAAATCTTTGTTATTGTGAAGAGTGCTGTAATAAACATACGTGTGCATGTGTCTTTATAGTAGGATAATTTATAATCCTTTGAGTAGATATCCAGTAATGGGATTGCTAGATATAATGGTATTTCTGATTCTAGACCCTTGAGGACTCTCCACACTGTCTTCCACAATGGTTGAACTAGTT
>NW_016824261.1:0-1402 GCF_001698545.2 Rhinopithecus bieti
TGGAGACAGGGTCTTGCTCTGTTACTCAGGCTGGAGTGCTGTGGTACGATCAAGGCTCATTGCAGCCCTGGGTCCTCTTGGGTCCAAGCAATCCTCCCACATTAGCCTCTCAAGTAGTTGGGATCACAGGCTTGTGCCACCACGCCTAGCTCGTTTATTTTTTTTGTTGTTTGTTTGTTTATTTTTTTGAGACAAGGTCTTCCTATGTTGCCCACACTAGTCTCAAACTCCTGGGCTCAAGTGATCCTCCCACAGTACTGGGATTACAGGTGTGAGCTACCTACCGTGCCTGGCTCAGAAAGGTTCTTAAAACGAGAGTACTTACCACAGAGATTCATACAATTCAAAAATTCAAATTCAAAAACTAAAGGACCCTATAAAAAAGGCAAATAGAATGGAAGAAGATAGCGAGAATATAAAATAAGTCCTATTAAAATTAAAACAGCCAGACATGGTGGCACATACTTGTCATCCCAGATATTTCGGAGGCTGAGGCAGAAGGATTGCTTGAGCCCAGGAGCTTGAGACCAGCCTGGACAACACAGCAAGATCAAGTCTCATAAAACAATAATAATAACTTGGGAGGCCAAGGCAGGTGGATCACCTGAGGTTGGGAGTTTGAGACCAGCCTGACCAACATGGAGAAACCCCATCTCTACTAAAATACAAAATTAGCCGGGCGTGGAGGCTGAGGCAGGAGAATCGCTTGAACCTGGGAGTCAGAGGTTGCAGTGAGCCGAGATTGCGCCATTGCACTCCAGCCTGGGCAACAAGAGCGAAACTCTGTCTTAAAATAATAACATTTTAAAAAATGAAAAAAAAAAAGTTTAAATAACCCAACAAAAGAAAAAATAGGAAGAGATTCAAACAAGTGCTTCACAATAGCTGAAATCCAAATGATGGATATGAAAAGTGCTCAACCTAAGTGGTACTTAGGAAAAGCTTCTCAGATCCCAATAAGTTAACAGGAAACACCCACAAGATTGCCAAAAAATAAAAGACTGATAATGCAAAATGTTAGTGAATATCTACATCTCAGCCAGCAGGAACATACATGAACTGCTGGTGGGTATATGAGAGTCGGTAAAAGTTAACTTGAGCGTTCATCTTCTCTATGATCAGGAATTCTGCTTTATGGTGTATTAAAAAAAACAAAAAAACCCCACCAAAACCTCAGGACTCACATATATAAACAGCAGGAAATACTAACAAGAATGTTAATAGCTTCATTGCTCTAAAAGAGCAAAAAACAAGCAACATTTCCAATACACAGCAACAACAGAATGGAAAATTAATTGTGGCATATTTGTGCAAAGTATTACATAGCATTAAAATATAGCTATATGCTACATAGCATTAAAAGTTAATAAACTATAGCTATATGCTACATAGCATTAAAAGT
>NW_016824262.1:0-676 GCF_001698545.2 Rhinopithecus bieti
TCCACCCAGTTCGATCTTCCCAGGGCTTTGTTTACCTACTTAAGCCTCAGGAATGGAGGGCACCCCTCCCCCAGCCTCACTGTTGCCTTGCAGTTAGATCGCAGACTGCTGTGCTAGCAATGAGGAGGGCTCCGTGGGTGTGGGACCCTCCTGGCCAGGTGTGAGATATAATCTCCTGTTGTGCCCTTTTGCTTAAAGCGCAGTATTGGGGTGGGAATTACCCGATTTTCCAGGTGTTGTGTGTCTCAGTTCCCCTGGCTAGGAAAAGGGATTCCCTTCCCCTTGCGCTTCCCAGGTGAGGCGATGCCTTGCCCTGCTTCAGCTCTCGCTGGTCAGGCTGCAGCAGCTGACCAGCACGAATTGTCCGGCACTCCCTGTTGAGATAAACCCAGTACCTCAGTTGAAAATGCATAAATCACCTGTCTTCTGTGTCGCTCATGCTGGGAGCTGGAGACTGGAGCTGTTCCTATTCGGCCATCTTAGATTAAGGATTTTTTAAGCATAATAAGTATCTTAAAGAAAATGAGATATTGATAACATAAAATAGAAAACTGTGATATGAAGTAGATAAAATATTGTTTAAGAAAATGTAATAGTTAAAATTAAGGAAGTACAGCTTAGGAAACTGAAAAGGAAGTTGAGATATTCTTGCATAAAGCACTGGTGAGAAAAAAAA
>NW_016824263.1:0-612 GCF_001698545.2 Rhinopithecus bieti
TTGTGTCTGCAGAGGTTTCTGCTGCTTTTTGTTGTTGCTGTTTTTGTTGTTGTTGTTTAGCTATGCCCTGTCCCCAGAAGTGGAGTCTACAAAGACAGGCGGCCTCCTTGAGCTGCTGTGAGTTCCACCCAGTTTGAGCTTCCCAGTGGCTTTGTTTACCTACTTAAGCCTCAGCAATGGCGAGCGCCCCTCCCCAGCCTCGCTGCTGCCTTGCGTTAGATGGCAGACTGCTGTGCTAGCAATGAGGGAGGCTCCATGAGCATGGGACCCTCCCGGCCAGGTGTGGGATATAATCTCCTGGTGTGCCCATTTGCTAAGACCCTTGGTAAAGCACAGTATTGGGATGGGAGTTACCCGATTTTTCAGGTGTTGTGTGTCAGTTCCCCTGGCTAGGAAAAGGGATTCCCTTCCCCCTTGTACTTCCCAGATGAGGCGATGCCTCACCCTGCTTCAGCTCTCGCTGGTTGGGCTGCAGCAGCTGACCAGCACTGATTGTTCGGCACTCCCTACTGAGATGAACCCAGTACCTCAGCTGAAAACGCAGATATCACCTGTCTTCTGTGTCGCTTGCGCTAGGAGCTGGAGACTGGAGCTGTTCCTATTCGGCCATCT
>NW_016824264.1:0-1381 GCF_001698545.2 Rhinopithecus bieti
TACATTAGATATATCTCCTAATGCTATCTCTCCCCCCTACCCCCTCCCCACAATAGGCCCCGGTGTGTGATGTTCCCTTTCCTGTGTCCAAGTGATCTCGTTGTTCAACTCACACCTATGAGTGAGAACATGTAATGTTTGGTTTTCTGTTCTTGAGATAGTTTGCTGAGAATGATGGTTTCCAGCTGCATGCGTGTCCCTACAAAGGACACGAACTCATCCTTTTTTTATGGCTGCATAGTATTCCATGGTGTATTTGTGCCACATTTTCTTAATCCAGTCTGTCATTGATGGACATTTGGGTTGATTCCAAGTCTTTGCTATTGTGAATAGTGTTGTAATAAACATACATGCGCATGTGTCTTTATAGCAGCATGATTTATAATTCTTTGGGTATATATCCAGTAATGAGATGACTGGGACAAATGGTATTTCAAGTTCTAGATCCTTGAGGAATTGCCACACTGTTTTCCACAATGGTTGAACTAGTTTACAATCCCACCAGCAGTGTAAAAGTGTTCCTATTTTTCCACATCCTTGCCAGCACCTGTTGTAACAACAATCTCTTAACCTACAAACTAAGTCCACTTTACTTTTGGATCTCCGAAATCTGTATGATGTCCTGATGTTTATGTTTTGAAAATCATCTCTCTATAAAACCATACAATTAAATAAATTGTTTAAAGAAATTGGAGTGAATGAAAATGGAAAATTACCTAATAACTCCTGACCATCAGATGAAGAATTGGGTATTCCTATTCTGGTCTGGTCATGTAAAATCAAAGGCTATTGGCAGAGAAAGTTCAGTCTAAAGTCATATTCTTTGCTGCTGACATTAGTTTTCTGGGACTTTACTGGATTTTCTTCAGCATATTGATTTATTTTGCAGAGGTAAAAGTTTAAGTTGGATCAGTTTATCCTGTTACATATTACTAAGGATGTGCTCAAATGGTGACTTAGAGTTGGCGTTTGTTTGACATGGCCAAAATGGTTAGTTATTTTAACTGGCAAGTAGCAAACTATGTACATCTGTCCAGGCAGGACTTACCAGCTGTCATAAAGGAAGCAAATGACTGCTACTTCTAGCTATTTTCTTCTTTAATATCCCAAGAATCTCCTTGAGTGAGCTTCCCCACATTATTCTAGAATATGTGATGGCTGCAGTTTGTTGACCTACCTGACCAAGCCAAGAATTTATGCTTGGAATGACTTAGTTTCCCAAGGGCTAAGTTTAATCCCAGAGGTTTCTAGGACCTAGGCCATTTATTATTGACACTAAGGGGTTTACATTTTCTCTCATTCTCTCTTCCCCTCTATTTCTCTACTTCCTCCTCTTACTTTTTTTTTAAACATAATGTCATTTTTTTTTTTTTTTTTTTTT
>NW_016824264.1:3052-21613 GCF_001698545.2 Rhinopithecus bieti
ACACACACACACACACACACACACACACACACACACACACACAGACAAATTAAGCTGGATGTGGTGGAGGTGCTTGTAGTCCCAGCTACTCAGGAGATGAAGGGGAGAAGATCTCTTGAGCCTGGGAGTTCAAGGCTGCAGTGAGCTATGATTGCCTTCACCCTGGATGACAGAGTGAGATACTGTCTCACACACACAAAAAAAAAAGAAAGAAAGAAAAATGAAACTGCTACCCTGCTACCTTGCTTTCCAGAGTGTATGAGTGATCGAGTTTCTCTGATTTTTTGCCAGTATTTTTTATTTTAGCCATTCTTACAGGTGTGCAGTGCTATCCTATTGTGGTTTTAATTTGCATATCCTTAATGGCTACTGATGTTGAACATCTTTTAATGTGGTTATTTGTCAGCTGTATATCCTGTTGGGTGAAACATCTCTTTTGTGTTTTTTGTCCATTTTCTACTTGGATTGTTTGTTTTCTTACTGTTCAGTTTTGAGAGTTGTCTGTATATTCTAGATATAAATCTTTTGTCAAATATGTGGTTTGCAAATATTCTGTCAGTCTGTGGCGTGTCTTTTCTTTCTCTTAAAATGATTTTTCAAAGACAAATGTTTTTAATTTTAATGAAGTCAAATTTAGCAACTTTTCCTTTTATGGATTGCGCTTTTGGTGCTAAGTTTAAGAACCCTTTGCCTATCCTTACATCCCAAAGATTTTCTTCTATTTTTTTTCTAACAGCTTTATAGTCTTACATTTTACATTTAAGTCCATGATCCATTTTAAGTTAAGTTTTGTGTAAAGTATGAGGCTTACTTAAGATTCTTTGAGTTTTTTTTTTTTTAACCTGTGGATATACAATTGTTTAGCACCATTTGTTGAAAATGCTATCTTTCCTCCATTGAAGTGATTTTGCATCTTTTCCAAATCAGTTAAGTATATTTGTGTAGTCAATTTTTGGGTTCTCTGGTCTGTTTTAGTGATCTATGTTTTTGTCTGATACCACAGTCTTTATTACTGCAGCTATTTACAAAACAAGTCTTGAAATTGGGTAAATAATGCCTAGAACTTCTAGAATTAATAAGGAAGTCCGGGAAAGTCATAGAATACGACATAAACATTAAAATTGATTAGATTTATATATATTAGCAATGGACATCAAAATTAAAAATATAATACCATTTATAATCACTCAAATAAAAAAATTATTAGGTATAAATCTGACAAAACTTGTACCAGGAAATGTATGCTAAAAACTATAAAATGCCCAAATTGATATAAAAGGTTTAACATAATGTCTATTAAAATCCCAACAAGAGCTTTTGTTAATGTAGAAAAGATTATTATAAAATTTATGTAAAGGCAAGAGTACTAGAATTAAAAAAAGAATATCCACTAAAAACCTCCAGCTAACATTATACTTAATGGTGAAACACTGAATGTTTTCCTGTAAGATCAAGATCCAGGCGAGGGTATCCACTCTCACCACACTTATCTGACACAGTGCTGAATGATCTAGCCAGTGCAAAATGACAAGAAAAGGAAATAAGAGCATATAGATTGGAAAGGAAGAAATATTGTATTTTCTGTGTTGTTTTCCTTTTTTTCAATTACATTGATTTCTGCTCTTGATTCTTTCTTTCTTTCTATTTGCTTTGGGATTTTTTTTCTTTTTCCACCTTCTTGAGGTGTGCTATGGTTTGAACGTGTCCCACAAAGCTCATGTATTGAAAACTTGATTCCCAGTGCAGCTGTGTTAAAAGGTAGGGCCTAATGGGAAGTGTTTGGGTCAGGCTCACTGCCCTTGTGACCATTCATGCTCTTATCTCGGGAATGGGTTCCTTATAAAAGGATGAGTTCAGCCCACTCTTGCTCTCTCTTTGCCCTTCCACCATGAGATGACACAGCAAGAATGCCCTCACCCATGCTGGCCCCTCAATCTTGGACTTCACAGCTTCCAGAACCATGAGCCAATACATTTCTGTTCATTGTAAATAACCCAGTCTCAGGTATTCTGTTACATAGCAGCACAAAATGGACTAAGTCAAAGTGGGAGTTTAGGTTATTGATTTGAGATTTTTCTTCTTTTCTAATGTATGCCTTCAATGCTACAAATTTCCCTTTCAAGACTGCTTTAGCTGTGTCCTGTAAATTTTGATATGTCGTATCTTTATTTTCATTCACTTTCATGCTTTTCCCGTTCTAATATTTCTGAAACTTTCTCTTTGACCCATGGACTAATTAGAAATTTCTAAGTGTATAGAGATTTTCTTTTTTTTTTTTTTTTTTTTTTTTTTTTTTTTTTTTTTTTTTTTTTTACGTTGACCTTGGAGAATCTGATGACTACATGTCTTGGGGATAGTTGTCTTGCATAGTATCTTGCAGGAATTCTCTGTATTTCGTGCATTTGAATGTTGTTCCCTCTATTGAGGGTGGGGTGATTTTAGTGAACAATATTCTCAAATATGTTTTCAAGTTGCTTTTCTCTCTCTTTTTTTTCTGGGACACCAGTTCATCTTAGATTTGGTCTTTTTATATGGTCCTGTATTTCTCAGAGGTGTTGTTTATTCTTTTTTATTATTTCTTCTTTATTTTTGTCTGACTGATTTAGTCTGGAGGACAAGTCTTTGAGCTCTGAAATTCTTTCCTCATCTTAGTCTGTTCTGCTGTTAATACCTGTGATTATATTATGAAGTTCTTGTAGTATGGTTTTCAGCTCTGTTAGATAAGTTTGGTTCTTTCTTAAAACGGCTATTTTGTCTTTCTGCTCTTATATTGTTTTATTGTAGTCCTTACATTTCTTGGATTGGGTTTCAATTTTTTCATGAATCTCAATAATCATTGTTCCTATCCATATCTTGAATTGTATTTTTGGCATTCTAGTCATTTCAGCCTAGTTAGGAACCATTGCTGGGCAACTAACGTGGTCATTTGGAGGAAGGAAGACACTCTGGCTATTTGAGTTACCAGAGTTCTTTCACTGGTTCTTTCTCATCTGTGTGGGCTGATGTTCCTTTAACTGTGGTGGAATTTGCATACAGTCAGTTAACTTTGTATCTGAATGTTTTCAGATATTCATATCTGGATGTTTTCAAAAGCATGAGGATTTATGCTGGGTCTTTATTTGTAGCTTAATTCTTATCTTTGTTTCACAGGGAGGTATATTAGCAAAGTATTTTTGGTGGTTCAGTTTATCCTGTAATTCAGTAGATGGCACTTACACTTAATGGCCTGTATGTAGACTTTTGCTTAGCCCCATGGCTCTTCTGTGTTTTCTCACATTTGCACCTGTGCTCCCTCTTAGTGTTCTGTGTGGACTCCTCTACGACTTTAGTGCTGGCTGTAGATCTCAGCTTGGCACTCCTGGACTTCAGGTCAGTTGAGGAAGGAGCTGGAAAGCAGCAAAAATGGTTGTTCTCTTGTTACCAGTGAAAGGTACCCAGGTTACCAGGAGTAAATCTCTTCAGGTCTTCAGCAACCTCAATTTTTGCCTACTCAGAAAAAAGAATTTGACTGAGGGGTATAAGGCATTAAAAAAGACTGAGGCAAGTTTCAGAGAAGGAGTGGAAGTTTCTTTAAAAAGGCTTTAGAACAGGAAAAAAAGGAAAGTACACTTAGAAAAAACCCAGTAGGTACATGAAGGTCAAATGCGGTATTTAACCTTGATCCTAGGACATTATAGGCTGACCCCTTTTTCACGATTCTTCCCTTAGGGTGGGCTGTCTGCATGCGCAGTGCCCTGCTTACCCTTGGGAGGTTAGCACATGCAGTGTGTTCAGGAAGCTGTATGCAAGCCCATCTGAGGCTTTCTTCTCCTTTCCAGTGGAGTGCCCCAGAAGGTCATACTCTGCCACTTTGTCTCTTAATCCACATGCCCAAGAAGATGCTTCTCCCTGGCATCTGCATTCAATTAACACTTTAGTGCAACAGGTGTGGACCATCAGGAAATGGCTTCTCCCTGGCACTGGCTGCCAATTTGTCACTTTTAGAGAGGCAATGTGATAATTGCTGAGCCATCGCCTGACATTCCTAGTGGGTGGGGGACAGCCCTCTCCTGCCCAGCTCATGCCTATTTAACTACCTGTAACACTCCCTCCTTCCACTGGCAGCTCTATCGCAGGAAATGTAGAGTTGTGACTGGCCTGAGAGCCCAAGTTGTGTTGGGTGGCTGGGGTTCCAGATTGGGAGGTAGTAGCATGGGCATAGTGAGTAGTAGTAAGGGCATGCACCTACATGAAAAATAGTCTGGCCTCTTTTACATAATGCAGCTGTGTCATGCTGTAATCACTTCACTCCTTCCCGAGGCTGAGGACAGTAGGAGTGGGAGCTGTGAGACAGAAAAACTGGTGAACCTGTCTGATCTCATTGGGTGCTCCATCTCAGGGAAGTGCGGGGCTGTTACTGGCATGAGAGATCAGGTGGGGCTGGGGTGACCATGCTAGCATCGCAAGCCAGTGGGCCTTGTCCAGCAAGGAGCACTGGAGACAAGGCCTACAATCTGTCTGCTTTTTAGTCCTGTAAATTCAGCCCCTATTCTGGGGTCATGTGAGGGAGCCTTGCCTCACCTGTTGCTAGAGCTGCAGCCACTGATGCCAGGGTGTCTAGGCATCCAAGGCACCTGGGACTCCAATTGGGCCTAAGCAGTAGCTCTGCCCAGACTCCATGTAGTTCTCTTTATCAGTCTGCAGGTGGAGGCCCAGCTTCACGTGCAGGTCATGGGGATCTCCTAAGCCCCAAATTCCAAAAGTCTCTGGCAGAAATGTTGTTACGCAAGGGTTCTCAGTCACTCACAACTTCTCCTGGTGGGGAGCCTACCCCTCACTCCAGGCCAGTCTCAGGGCGGGTGGCTTTTTTTTTTTTTAAACTTTTGTCCATTCTCTGTGGGTCTTGTTGCTTCCTTAATGTATCCCAACATGTTAACCTGGATATTCCAGTTGAGGAACTAATGTTTACTCACCACTCTTTCTCCTCTCCAGTAGAGCAGTTCATACTAAGTACTTCTAGTCAGCCATCTTCCAGGTTCGTTATCCCCAGATACTTTACTTTTTATTGTAGCAATTTTCAATGGGATTGCATTCATTCTCAGGTTGATCATTATTGTTGTATAGAAATGTTACTGATTTTTAAAATTGATTTTTGTATCCCAAAACTTTGCTGAAGTTGTTTATCAAATTTAAAAGTCTTTGAAGTTGTCTTTTGGAGATGTTTTAGATACAGGATCATATCATTAGCAAACAGAGATAATTTGACTTCCTGTTTTCCAATTTAAATACCTTTTATTTTTCTTGTCAGATTCCTCTAGCTAGGATGTCCAGTACTATCTTCAATAACAGCAGTGAAATTTGGCGTCCTTGTTTTGTTCCATTTCTTAGGGTAAATTCTTTCAACTTTTCCCCATTCAGTATAAAATTGGCTGTTGGTTTGTGTTATATTTATATAGATTTTTATTATTTTGAAATATGTTCCTTCTATGCCTAATTTGTTGTGGGTTTTGATAATAAAGAGATACTAAATTTTCTTGTAAATTTAGAGACTTCTCAAAAGAAGATATTTATGCAGCCAACAAACATGAAAAAACACTCATCATCACTGGTCATTAGAGAAATGCAAATCAAAACCACAATGAGATACCATCTCACACCAGTTAGAATGGTGATCATTAAAAAGTCAGGAAACAATAGATGTTGGAGAGGATGTGGAGAAATAGGAATGCTTTTACACGGTTGGCGGGAGTGTAAATTAGTTCAACCATTGTGGAAGACAGTGTGGCGATTCCGCAAGGATCTAGAACCAGAAATACCATTTGACCTAGCAATCCCATTACTGGGTATATACCCGAAGGATTATAAATCATTCTACTATAAAGACACATGCACACGTATGTTTACTGTGGCACTATTCACAAGAGCAAAGACTTGGAACCAACCCAAATGCCCATGAATGATAAAGAACATGTGGCACATATACACCATGGAATACTATGTAGCCATAAAAAAGGATGAGTTCATGTCCTTTGCAGGGACATGGATGAAGCTGGAAAGTATCTCAGCAACCTAACACAAGAATAGAAAACCAAACACCACATGTTCTCACTCATAAGTGGGAGTTCAATAATGAGAACACAAGGACATAGGGAGGGGAACATCACACACTGAGGTGTGTTGTTGGTGGGGACCTAGGGGAGGGATAGTACTAGGAGAAATACCTAATGTAGATGATAGGCTGATGGGTGCAGCAAACCACCATGGCACATGTATACCTAGGTAACCTGCACGTTCTACACATGTACCCCAAAACTATTATTAAAAAAAGATTTCATATTTGCTGATATCTCAAGGAAGCAGTATGCTGGAAAAATAGAGGTGAAGTGAATAGTAACATAAAGGAAGCTACAACTCACCAAGTATCAACAGAAATGATCAACACTCCTTGGGTGCCAGAAACCAGCTTAGCCAGGGTGCATACTTGTATCACTGGAGAATAGGTAAGCTGGGTTAACTTCAAAGACCCCCTGGCCAACTTAAAATTATATTGTTTAATCCTCTTTTACTTGGACCACAACACTGAATCTGGATAAAAACCAATTATTCCTTTCTGTTTCAGTTGCCAAGCAAGGAAAACAGCTCTTCTGCCCAAGCTTTCTAGGTCATACTCTTCATATCTTTGTATCCCAACTTTCTGGATCTGAATTTTATAGCTAACAATAGGGCACTGCCTCTCTACCATCTCCTGTCCCCTACACAGACACACACACACACACATAAAACTCTTAATTACAATAATGTTTATATATCTTTGATCATTTTTTTAAAGTTCTTTGAACATGTTAGCAAACTTTATCCTACCTTTTAAATTTTCTTTAAGCATTGAAAACTTTACAAACCATCAGTTATCTTAAAATGGTTGAGATTCTTTTTCCTTTTTTCCCTTAAAGAGTCTACACCAGGGTGGGTCTTTTAGACACCCCTATTTTCTAAGGGCATGTAATCGATTCTCAAATCAACTTTTTCCAAATAGAAATTCCTGTACCAACAGGGCCAGTCTACGGTAAATTAATTTAGATGATGGTGTTAGTTTTCAAAACACCTTTAATAAGCAAATAAAGGGGCGATGTAAAATGTGGCAGTTTGCTTGGTAAATCTTAATTGCGAAATTTCTTCTTCTTTCGGAACTTTTTTCCTGCTGCATTTGCTGCTTTTTCAGCCATGATCTCTAAGTACTTCCTTCGGTTGTATCTGAAAAGAAAAATCAGAACTTTATGTTTGATATATCAGACATTAGAAGTTAATATAATCTTGGGGTAAAAGTTGGGAATGGAGTGGTGGACAAGACAAGTGTAGTCTCTGACCTCATAGCGCTTGCTTGCAATCTAGGGAGAAAAAATGGCAACTGTGGTTGGAAGACTTTCCTACTATATGCACTATATCCATCTATCTATCCATATATCCATATATCATCTATATATGCACTATATCCATCTACCAGGCTGTATCAAATGCTTTAAACATTTTTGATGGATAAAAATGCAAAAATCAGGATGAGAGCAAAACACACTTAACCTGAAAATCCACAGTATGATATATTTCTTAGAACCGACCAATGGTTTTCAAAGTGTGGTCTGTGGAGTAGACCCTTTCAAGGAATTCATTAGGTAAAAACTATTTTCTCAAGAATACTAAGGCATTAATTGCTCTTTTCACCCTCATTCTCTCATGAGTGTAGTGTTTTCCAGGGGCTATGTGATGTGTGGTATCTGCAGAAGCAGGTATGAGCCTCTGTCTTTAGTTAAGCCACACATTAGAGAGATTTGCACTAAATTATTTTTCATAAAAATACATATGTTAATACGTTATGGATTATATTGAGTTAAATTATCTGAAATTTTATAAGTTTATACATATTTTAAAGCAAAGTATACATATTATAAAATAAATATAAATTCCTCTACCTTCTGAACTCAGAATCAGCCAGCAGTTCTTCCACAATAGTTCTTTTCCTTTGCTTCTTGGGAATTCGTGAATGGTAGAAATCAGCTGGATTGTCAACAATGGTTCCAATCTGTGAACAATTGATTGAAATAAGTCATGTACTACCTGAGTGCCAAGATGCTTTCACACTTCAGTGTAGCTCTAATTATATTTAGAGAAAGGAATGGAAAGAACAAGCTTACATTACACTAATAGTAATGTAAATTTTGCCACTTATTTAAAGCAAAAAAACAAACAAAAAAACACACTGGTGCTACTAATTATGTTTCTTCAGTAGTTTATAGTAGATCCAAAATTTCTTTGCTAAACACTAAATTCATGATACATAGTGTAACTAAAGGAGAAAAGTGGAACAGATAATATATACTTTTTGTTCTAATTTCCCAAATCAATGAATTAGACACATAAATTCTACTACATACCTATTGTTTCCTAGGTCATCACAAAGGTTGCCAGCTTAGCCTACTTAGTGATCATTCTGTATCTGTTCATACACTCAACTAAATAAAATTTACAGTGATTACTATGCAGCAGGCACTGTCTTACATGTTAGGGAAACAAAGACAACATCTGGTTCCTGCAGTGAGGAGCCCACAGTCTTAAGGAAGCGCCACAAAAAAGTAACTAAAATATTAAAGCATAACATGTGCGAAACAAAACACTACAGATGCTCTGAAGACAAAGTGATGAACTGTACCTAAGAGAGGTAAGGAAGATTTAACAAAGAATGACAATTTAGCTTGAATTTATATGGGTAAAATTTCACCAAGTAAACGAGAACCATGGATATGCAAAGTCAAATAATGCAGGGACTGGTATGTACACATTCTGACAAGACTGAGTAGCTGAGTGTGTTGGAATTTGTTGGGCTATATGACAAAAGGCAGGTGTTGGGTATGGATTATTAATGGCTAAATGAAGGGATACAGACTCAATCCTATGTCATAATTCATCACTGAATGTTTCTGAGCAGAGGTGTAACATGAACAAATGAAAACATTTTAAAAACCACCTTGAATTAGTACCCGATACCCTCTTTACCCCTCCATCCTGTATGGACTCTTGCTGTTAGGCTAGTACTATTCATATATTCACATACGGAACTTTATAGGTTCAGCAAGTTTTAGCTGACCTGGAAACCATTTGTAACACGATCTCCCTAATGTGATCAAATTAAAAGTTAGTGGCTGCATTGGGTTATGGCCATTATTATATGGCCTATGCAGATATGGTTCATACATNGTTGGTATAAAGTTTCCTTAGTGTTTGCTTGGGTGGGGAAGACTTTAAGTTTCCTTTCTTTATGAAGTTTAATTTAGCAGATATAAACTTCTTGGCTTCGTGTTTTTCTTTAAGAACAATTAAAATAGGCCCCTACATTTTTCTGGGTTATAAGATTTCTGCTGAGAAATCCGCTGTTAGTCTGATGGGATTTTCTTTTTTTTTTTTTTTTTTTTTTTTTTTTTTTGTGAGACAGCGTCTCCGCCTCCTGGGTTCACGCCATTCTCCTGCCTCAGCCTCCCGAGTAGCTGGGACTACAGGCGCCCGCCACCACGCCCGGCTAATTTTTTTGCATTTTTTTAAGTAGAGACGAGGTTTCACCGTGTTAGCCAGGATGGTAGCGATCTCCTGACCTCGTGATCCGCCCGCCTCGGCCTACTAAAGTGCTGGGATTACAGGCGTGAGCCACCGCGCCCGGCCGGGATTTTCTTTATTGGTGATTATATGCTTTTCTCTTTCTACTATTAGGGGTTTGCTTTCATGTTAAATTTACATAGTCTAATGACTACATGCATTAAGATGTCCATCTTGCAGTGTATCTCTCTAGAGTTCTCCAAGCTTCCTGCATCTGGGTGTGTAAAGCTCTAGCAAGTCTAGGGAAGTTTTCGTCAATTATTCTCTTAAATAACTTTTACAAACTTTTTACTTTTGCTTCTTCTCCCTCAAGAATACCGACAACTTTTAGGTTTGGATTGTTTACACAATCCCATATAACTTGAAGTCTTTTTTGTTTAATATTTTTTAAAATGTTTGTCTGATTGGCTTATTTAGAAAGACCCATCTTCAAGCTCTGAAATTTTTTTCTTCTGCTTTCATATTTTGTAATTTCTTTAATAATTTTTTATTTACAGAGGTTCTGTTTTTTTTAATCTATCTCTTTAGTAAATGTTCAATTCATATCTTGTATTGTTTTTCTCATCTCTTCGTGTTGGTTTTCAACTTTCTTTTGGATCCCATTGATCTTCTTTAAAATCAATATTTAAAATTCCTTATTTGCTATTTCAAATATTTTATTTTGGTTAGGTTTCATTACTGGAGAGTTAGTGTGATCCTTTAAAGGTATTTTAACCTGTTTTTTCTTATTACCAGAATTTTTTCTCTGGTACCCTCTTATCTGAATAAATTATATCATCTTATTTTTTAATGTACTTTTGTTTCAATAGGTTTTTTTTTCCTCTTGAATATAACACTATGATGTATGTTGTGTATGGTCATTAGGCTTTGATTCTGAGTGCTTTCAGTGGCAAAAACTCTTTATGAGTGTTTACGTTCACCTTTTTGGTGGTGTCTTTCTAAAATACTTGTTGCAGTAGTAATGTACTGTGCATGTATGCAGGATCATTCTTTCCTGTGGGGCTGGAATGGCTGAGCTCTCAGGAAACTAATTCCCAAGCACTGTGTGGTCATATCTGCAGATTTTGTGTTGAGTTGTGCAGTTCAACCTCCAGTTGAGTAGATAGTGCTTAAAGGGAAGATCCAGCTGCAGCAGGAGCTGAAGTGTATATGCTTGACCTTTGTTTATGGGGAGAAGCTCCCTGTTGCCTCAGACAACTGCCTGGTCTGTGGAATGTCTGGTGTCCTGAGCTAAGCTCAGCCCCAGAGTGGGGACCTAAGATGAGAAGAACTTGGACACCAACCTTGTTCTTTGATATCGCAATGGTGAGCACAAGTACCTGTCCTGATGGGGCTTGAGGTGGTAGGTCCTGGTAAAATGCTCCGAAGTCTCTGCAGGGGGACAGGGGAATGCCCCAGTTTCATGGTGTTAGCAGGCAGGGACACTCTCTGCTTTCCTATCACTTCCCTGTTCTGAAGCTCAGGACTCTCAGTTCAGACAGACACTGCCATCTATCTCCAGGCTGCTGTGTAAGCCGAAAGGTATGAAAGATACCTGATCTAAGGCTCTCCACTGAAATGTCTTTGGTTGCAAAATCTCTTTCCTCTGCTCCAAGTAAGCAGCTTTGTGGCTCTCTTGCTCTCCACTGCAGGTATGTTGCCAGTCCTTGTTGACTGTGAGGGTCCTCAATTTTTATGCAAGCCCAAGCCCAGTGGGAAAACCACCTGTTTGCTGTGCAACTCCCCCTAATGCCCCTAGAATTTTCATCCACAGGAACATCAGTGTCAACCTTCCATAGGGGCAGCCATGACTCTGTCTGCAGCAGTGAGTAGGGAGAGAAGTTTCCTTTGCCATTTCCCATGCCTGCACACTGAGGCCACCTGGCCATTGGTACAGAACAGCTTTCTCCCACAGAGCTGAGCACAGGACCCATGTCTCAGCTGGGAGAGGCACAGTCAATTTTAGTCCACAAGTGCAGAGCTCTCAGGCAGAGGAAATTGCATGCTCTGGTTTTCTTTGTCTCAGGGGATGCTTTCTTGGTGTGCTGCACTCTCCTTTTTCCTAAGAGCAGCATTCCCTATGCTTGAGACCACTAGGAATCCTGCAACTCCCCTCAGTCTAACCAGCTCTATGTGACTGCCACAATACAAGTGGGAGTTAGGGAATATCTATGGCAGGTTCAGTGATGTTAATACCCAAGGGCTGAGATTCCCTGAGTAGAACAGAATCCTACAACAGTGTGCACCCGGTATGGAGCTCACCACCACAGCTTGGGTCCAGGGGGAGGGCCAGAAATCTTGTGTGAGCTGGTAACCCAGTGCAGTTCCCTCAAGAAGTTTCCAAATTGCTGTCCACTCCAGTGCTTGGGCTCACAAGAGCAGAAAAGCTCTCTGTTTAGAAACCAACAGTTTGCGACAGGGGCAAAAGGAGCCAAAAATAACCCCACTTACCTTTTCATAGAATACCAAGTTTCTTGTGGTTTGTTCTCTGCCAGTCTCTTGCTTCCTTCTTTATCAGTGTCCTGGCTTCTTCCCGTTACTTGTCTGATGGGTTCTAACACTCTCCCTCTAGTATTCTATTCAAGGATTATTCACCAACTCTGGTTCCTCTTTCTGAGGGTAATTGGCATCCAGCATCTGTACTCAGCCTTCTTAAGACAACGCCTTCTCATTTTTAATTTATTCAATCATTTATTTATTTATTCTGATATGTACCTCACAGATGTTTATTCTTTGGGTTGTAATCTAATACTACCATTATTTATTTTGTTGCTCAAATTGTTCCAGCTTTGGTCATGGGAGCTCTAAGTCAACACTTGTATTTTTTTTTTTTTTTAACATTTCCCCTCACATTTATTGTTATTACTGTTCTTGTTGAACACTTCCTTACTTTAAGGTACCATAAAATGCTCCAGGTTTATCTTGTGTTTTCCTTTCCTCAGGCCTTCTATCGTAGCAGGATGAGCCGCAGACAAAACTCTTCAGACACCGCGTTAAAGAAGGAAGGGGTTTATTCGGCCAGGAACACCAGTAAGACTCCTGTCTCAAGAGCCGAGCTCCTCTAGTGAGGAATTCCTGTCCCTTTTAAGGGCTCACAACTCTAAGGGGGTCTGCGTGAGAGGGTCATGATCGATTGAGCAAGCAGAGGGTACATGACAAGGGTTGCATGCACCAGTGGTCAGAGTAAAACAGAACAGACCAGGAAGTTTCACAATGTCTTTTCTATATAATGTCTGGAATCTATAGATAACATAACCGGTTAGGTCAGGGGTTAATCTTTAACTACCAGGCTTAGGTCAGGCAGGCCCAGGCCTGGTTTCGGGTCTGGTTCCTTGGTTTCAGGTCTGGTTCCTAGGCACTGGGCTACCTGCCTTTTGTTTTACTTTTCTTTGCTTTTCTGAGTATAAAACAGTATAAAACAATATGAAAGGGTCTGTCTGTCTTTTCTCACTATCAACTACTTCATCAAGGAGCCTTGGTTCCTTTTCATAGTAAATGATATTGGGAAATCAAGATCTGGGTGTTAGGTAAGCTCATTGCTACTTTGTCATTGATTTGAGACCTTCTTAGTGGACAAAGCCAGGAAATGTCAGTACGTATACTAGCACATAAACACACACACACACAAATACACACACACATGCACATACCCCTCTACTTATTTCCATAGCCTTCTCTCTCTCTCCTCTCTCTCTCTCTCTCTCTCTCTCTCTCTCTCACTCTCTCTCTCTGTATATATCTATTAAAAGCATGAGTTCACACAGACATCTCTTATACAATGCCATCACCACAGTATTTTTTCTTATTTTGAAATAATAAAACTTACACCTTTTGGAAGATTTTTCTCATTAAGCACCTCCAATGCGATGGAGATCTTGAAACATTTTTTGACATTCTTTGATAATGGCATTGCTCAACAATCTCTCAATTTCTAAATCTAGAATAAAATGATGGCTTTTTTCATCTGTTACATGACTTTAGAACCAAGTCCCTAAGCACTATCAGAGTCAGTAATCTATTACCTTGGAGGACAAAATATCAACATTTGTAAAGATGGAATTTATATTTCTAAAATACAAATGAAATGGAATTTATTCCATCAGATTTTCAGGAACAGACAATGACTCAACTAAGATTAGATATCATTTATATTGGAAAGTCCAGCCTCAAGTTGTTGATGGATAAATAACAGAAATTTCTGAAAAATAATCTTGAAGACACACAGGAGTATGACTGGCTCAGAAAGAAGATTAAAACTTTTCCCTGGGCTCTTTGAAAGCAACTGACAAATCTCAAAAAGTTAACTTAAAGTCACCAAAAGAGAAAGAACACTCCATTAAAAAATTAAATAAAAAATGATTTATGGAAAAAGGGACAAAGATAGTCAGTTCTATTTACAATCATACAATTTGAATAAAAAATTGATCATTTTTCAAAAACACCTTTGAATTCAGACTTCTCCCCTTGCCTCTACTATATGCCTTACGTTTAGTTTGCTGGCATTATTACAAAAGATTTTGATAAAAATACCAAATATTTGGATGCAAACCTTAAATGTGAAATTTAGGTTCTTTAGTTGAAAATAAATCATAAAAGAGTGTAATACAGACAACTTAATAGAATGCTCAAAGAGAATATGTGTTATTCAGGTTAACACACAGACATCAAGGACCAAATTAAACCTGGTACTACCTGGTAAACTCAGTCATATATAGCATGCTTATTTATGTGTTCAACATACTTACCAACACACATATCCCATGTATTCTGTTCTGGTCAATAAAGAGAGAATATGTAATAAAGGAGGACTTTATGTCCAGGGATGAAATAGAATTCAAAAGTATTGTTAAAGGAATGTAATGAAATTTTTGTTCATCATTGTAATAGCTTATTAAACTCCCTACACTTGGAAATCAAGTTTCTAAAATTCCACCAGCCTGGAGATAAAAATAAGGACATAATAATTCTCAAATAACCAATTTATCTAAATATGTCCCCATCTGCAATTTCAAGAACCTTATTCTTCAAGGTTCTTTTCCAACTATTTATGAATACTTTCAAGAGGGACACACAGATATCCATGACATTATTTTACTTGGTTCCCCTGTCAAATCTGCCATTTTTACCCTCTCCTGATTTATCTCATGTCCATGATGTCTACTCTCTGCCAAAGATGTTCATTTCCCAGGTCACAGGTTGCAGTACTTTAATGTCTGCTGGTGCCTGGAAGTCAAAGCTGATAAATATTACTGTTATGTTAAATTGCCAATGAAGCTGCTGTTACTATTAAATTCACTGCAATTACCTTGCATTTTTTAACATTCTGCAGAGATTTTAATATTTTACTTTATTAAAGTAAATTTAAATTAACTTTAACTTTAAATTTTACCATTTATAATTTATTAGTACATTTATTAATTTAAAGATACTGAACAGCACCAGGTGTTAACCTAGGAATCAGAGGTATAATATCAAACAAAAGCTGATATAGTTTCTGCCCTCATGGAGCATACACATTAATGAAGAAGACAGATAGACAATAATGAAAGAATTACACAAATAAATGCTAAATTTCCAATGTGAGAATGACTCTGGGGAAGACGGGTGCTGTGAGAGTAACACTAAATGGAAAGGAGGATGTCTTCCTTGGGGAAGTGATCTGAATTGAAAAGGAATGTTGTAGTGGGTGTAGAAGAACATTCCTAAGATACTCCATATCTTAAAACTCAGATTGACTGGGGAACAATTTGAATGAGTCACCTTGCTGGATGTAAACTAGTGTTTCTCATTCTATGCTGGTCCATTATCTTTGGTCAACCTTTTATGTCTTCTCTGTTTTTCCTTGGATTGAGTCTTCTTTTTCTCACAGTAGATTCTATAATCTCTCATGAAAGTAGACTCAGGGTCAGTGTGTCTCATAGACCTTCCATTGAGGCATACCTGAATCCTAAATTAAACACCATGAATTTCTCAAGCTGAGACCTTTATCACATATTGAGAAGAAATGAAAGATGTCTACATTATTTATTTAAATTGTTTCATTCCACTTATAGTGTTTCATTCCACTTATAATACATTTAAAATGTTTCATTCCACTTCTAATAGTGCTTTGGGATTTTCAGAGGACATAGCATCGCTCTTATTCAAAATATACATAAAAGTTAAAATTTTTATTTTTACTTAATGTAGGCTTCAGTGGCTACATATGAACCTCTAGAGAGCTGTATGTGGCTCCAGAGTCACATATTGCTACTCTCAGGCTTGAGAATTATGAGCTCAATTCTCTGTATTGACCTTAGAAAAGCAAAACTGTTATGCTCATCCCACTATGGAGGAATGACCAGGGCTCATCCTTATTTTCTTCTTAATAATCCTTGAATCACACCTTAGTCATACTATTATCTAGTATTTGAATGGACTGACTTCTTCAAGCAGTTTTCAGCAGAAAACTTCCGCCCTGAGAAAGTCAGAATTGGGTCTTCTTTGAATGCTTGGTTATTTTCCTTAACTTATTATTTCAGAGTATCCATACCTTGGACATATCTGTTGCCATTGAAACAGAGATCCTTTTATTTTCTGTGAGCATTAGACATTTTGTGTTCAAATTTTTATTAAAAACAATTGTAAAATAGTAGAGATAATAGTATAATGATTCCTTCTTAATATACTCATCACATAACTTGAACAATTATTAACATTCAAACGTTTTGTTTTATTAGGGTTGAACTTTTTTAAAAAATCAAATACTTGTATGAAATATTTTGCTTTAAATAATATCCTGTAATAGAATTTAATTCTCAGGTATTATTATCCTTATTTCTGAGCAAAAAAAGCAAAGGTTTAAGTGACTTGCACAAGGTTGAAGCATTATAGCAAAGATGAGACTAGATCTCTAGACCCTTCATCCCNAAGGTTGAAGCATTATAGCAAAGATGAGACTAGATCTCTAGACCCTTCATCCCCTTTCTCACTGTCCTTCACTTCTTTTTTTTTAAATAAAGTACTTTTCTTCTCAAATAAAAGAGAGCTGATTTCATCTTCAGAGTGTTATGCAAAATCTCATTGCTCTTTGAAGAAAAATAATTTAATCTTTCAGATACAAAATCTTCATTTTTTGCGGTAGCATCCTTTATGCCCAACATGTCAAAGAGTAAAATTGATTTTCTGAGTGCAGTCCCTGTTTGATCAGTAAAATTTGTCACCAGCCAATGACTATGTTTTCTGCTTATGTGACTATCTAGAGCACCATCTAACAAACTTCAGCTTTAGCAATTCCATGCACAAATATCAGCTTCCCAGGATTGTTTCAGATCTTCTAGTGTCTGTTTGAGCTGGTCTTCAAAGACTTTTGAAGATTGGTTTGAATTCCTGGCTCCTGGTTGGACTGTCTTTCTTTGCCTGCTTTAGACTGACCTCCATACACATATTGTACTTGGCAAGCTTTCTCGTTTACTGCTTGGACTGCTCTTTCAGACTTTTCACAGTGAACTTCACAATCTTCATTAATAACTGCAGTTCTCTCAACTCAGACTCTGGCATGTGGCAGCTTTACCTCATTGGTTTAGACTACAGTAAATTACAGGGATTGGTTATGCTGAAAAAACATAGTGGAAAAGAAAATTTCCTAAGATATTGCTGTTAGACTGACTCTTAACCACTGCATCTCTCTGCTCTTAATAGCATGAGTTACTTGGTCCATGGACTCAACCTTGGTCCCAATACCTAATAGCAACCATGGGCTGAGATAGGAGGGAACTATAAAGCTTCATCAGGGATCAAATCCCTTTGCCATTTATCTGGTGCCAATTTTATGCCCTAGTTTGGCTAGGACTTTTGCCTTCATTTTCTGTGTGATAATTTTTACTTTAGTGCGTCTGCCCTTTTAGACTTTAAAGAAGTCAGTTTGCTTCATTGAAAGTCTTGTCCTTGTGACGAGACTACCTGGGACTCAGCCTAGATGCTGACAGGATTTTCTCAAACCAATTACCTGCATGGAAGTTAGAGATTGACAGCCAGTTAGATTTCGTATCTCTGCTTTGCTGGCTTTACTAGCTAGATACAAATAATAATAATGAGTAATAATGGATAACACGAATTGAGTGCTAACCATGTGCCAAAGGTTAGCCTATAAACTTTCAAAGTATTAAATTACTTATGCCTCACATCAGGCCTGAGGTAAATAATGTTATTTTTGCCTAAACTTCCTGGTATCTGTTACTATATTCTTGATACAAAGTCAGCTTCCAGACTAGATTTTCTTAGCACTTGTAGCTGAGTCTATCTCCTTTGTCCCAATCCTTTAGCCATCATGCACCCCACTACTGGTTGGTCTGGTTTCATGTCTTTGCTCCTCTCAGCCTGTCCAAAATTATTCATATAGTAAGATCATGGATATCCATGCTGTCGCATATGACAATGACCCACATGTAGTCTTTCTAGGATGATAAATTAGTTAAAGATTTGGGATTTCTAGTTAGATAAATTGACATTCAAATTCTGGCTCTAGTGCTTTTTAGTTGTGTGATCCTGTGTTCAGTTTTTCTACTGTAAATGAAATCTGTAAGAATAATTATTTTCATAAGGCTATAATGATAATTAAAATAATTATATATGTGAAGTACTTAACAGCATAGTCTTGGCAAATAATGATAACTCAAACTGATGGATAACACTAATGTGTTTAAGCAAAAGCTTCCTTTTCAGTGTTTTATTGAACATTGGACTCCATCAGATTATGTTCTGTCTTTAGTATCCATGGTCTGACAATTGATGCTATCTTCAAAAAAAGAATAATTATTTAGAAACAGAAAAGAAATTTTGTTTTGACTTGCGAATTTCCTTTCTCTAACAAAGAAAGGATTCTCTGAACAATAACCCTAATAGTCACATACCAGTAATAATGCATTTAGAAAAAAAGAAAAAAAAAAACAGTTCATTTATATTACAAAGAGTGAATATTTAAGA
>NW_016824265.1:0-659 GCF_001698545.2 Rhinopithecus bieti
CTTGGATTCTTTCATTGTAGCCCAACCTGAGACAATCTCTACCCTTCCTCCCAAGAATAAAAAGTGCCAGTTCAAAGCCTAGCCAGTTTTAACAGTGGAGAAAAATGAGGCATGGTAAATTTTGATTTTAAAATCAGAAATTTGATACTGAAGGGTTCTACGCTTTTCCCCAAAAGTGAATGTTAACGTTATACACATACTTTTGAATTTATAAGCAAGTCATGTTCAGTAGTAATTGATGCATTAATTAGGATGGAAGTTACTTTAAATAGCAATGAAGACAAGCATATAAATGCTGTCTACAAAAACTAATGTCTCCTTGAAGCTCCAACAATTTATACACATTTTGGCATGTGTCCAACATTTGTGTCACAGCTTTTCAAAACAGACCTAAAAAATTCTTACCCTGCTTGAAGCTGCCAAAATGTGAAATACATAAGTAAAAGTTTTCAAACCTAAAGCAGTAAAACAGAATAACAAATCACAAGACACACATTGACACTCCTATTCCCATGACATGAAAAGATTTCAAAAAATGCCATCTCTCTATTAGTGTATCAGTAAAACCCATTGTTTTTTCATGTTTCACTTCAGTTAATTACTTAGTAAATTCTTTCATAATGAAACTGTACATATTACATTCAGTAGAAATGGTAATA
>NW_016824266.1:0-10960 GCF_001698545.2 Rhinopithecus bieti
GCGAGACTCCGTCTCAAAAAAAAAAAAAAAAAAAGAAAACAGGATCTTTTTGAGATGGGGTCTCACTCTGTTGCCCAGGCTGGAGTGCAGGGGCACCATCTGGGCTCACTGCAACCTCTGCCTCCTGGGTTCAAGTGATTCTCCTGCCTCAGCCTCCCGAGTAGCTAGAATTACAGGCGCCTGCCGCAACCACACCTGGCTAATTTTTTGTATTTTTAGGAGAGATGAGGTTTCACCATTGTTGATCAGGTTGGTCTTGAACTCCTGACCTCAGGTGATCCACTCACCTCGGCCTCCCAAAGTGCTGGGATTACAGGCATGAGCCACTGCACCCGGCCACTTTTTAATTTTTTTATGATAATTCTGGAGGGATTTGGGCAGGAAGCCATTTTTAAACTGGAAGCCAAACGTGACTGTCATATTTCATTTCATTTATTATTTTTTTTTTTTTTTGAGACAGAGTCTCACTCTGTCACTGAGGCTGGAGTGCAGTGGAGCGATCTTGGCTCACTGCAACCTCTGCCTCTCAGGTTCAAGTAATTCTGCCTCAGCCTGCTGAGTAGCTGGGATTACAAGCGCCCGCCACCACGCCCGGCTAATTTTTGTATTTTTAGTAGAGACCGGGTTTCACCATGTTGGCCAGGCTGGTCTTGAACTCCTGACCTCAGATGATCCACCTGCCTCAGCCTCCCAAAGTGCCGGGATTACAGGCATGAGCCTCCAGGCCCAGCCTATTTTATTTCTTTTTAAAAGATAATCTATATGTGGTGATTTTCAGGACTGTAGAAAAAAAAAGGCAATCTAAAAAAACAAAAAAAAGAGGAGGGGGTGGAGACAATGTCTGTAGATCACCCTTTGGAGATGCTTCATTGTAGAGGGAAGCAGAGAGGTGGCAACTAACTGGAAGGAGATATGGGGTCCATGGGCAGTGGGGAGGTTTCTTGTTTTAAAGGTCAAAGCCAGGTACAGTGGCTTACGCCCATAATCCCAGCACATTGGGAGGTCAAGACAGGATGACTGCTTGAGCTCAGGACTTCAAGACCTGCCTGGGCAATATAGCGAGACCTGGTCTCTACTGAAAATAAGAAAACCTAGCTGGGCATGGTGGTGTGTGCCCATAGTCCCAGCTACTCGGGAGGCTGAGATGGGAGGATAACCTGAGCGTGGGACATTGCCACTGCAGTAAGCTATAATCACACCACTTTACTCCAGCCTGGGCAACAGAGCAAGACCCTGTCTCAAAAAGAAATTCTAGGTTCTAAGATATTTCTTCTTCGTTACTTTGAAAATTCTATGCCATTGTCTTCTTCCACCTGGTATTGGTGTTGAAAAATCTAATGTTAATAAATAGGCCTCTTCAGCTGGCACAGTGGCTCACACCTGTAATCCCAGCACTTTGAGGGGCCAAGGCAGGCAGATCACCTGAGGTCAGGAGTTCGAGACTAGCCTGGGCAACATAGTGAAACCCCATCTCTACTAAAAATACAAAAATTAGCTGGACCCCAGAAGGCAGGGGTTGCAGTGAACCCAGATGGCACCACTGCACTCCAGCCTGGGCAACAGAGTGAGACTGTCTCAAAAATAAATAAATAAATAAATAAATAAATAAATAAATAAATAAATCTCTTTTCCTTTATCTGTGATCTCTGACTCTCTGGAAATATTTAGAATGTTCTTTCTGTCTCTGATATTCTTAAATGTCCCCAAATATTTCTGGCTATAAGTTTTGTTTTGTTTTGTTTTGTTTTGAGACAGAGTCTTGTTCTGTCACCCAGGCTGGAGTGCAGTGGCGCGATCTCGGCTCACTGCAAGCTCTACCTCCCAGGTTCATGCCATTCTTCTGCCTCAGCCTCCCAAGTAGCTGGGACTACAGGCACCCGCCACCACACCCAGCTAATTTTTTTTTTGTATTTTTAGTAAAGACATGGTTTCACCGTGTTAGCCAGGATGGTCTCGATCTGCTGATCTCGTAATCTGCCCACCTCGACCTCCCAAAGTGCTGGGATTACGGGTGTGAGCCACCGCGCCCGGCCCTGGCTGTAAGTTTTTCCTTCTCTCTCCTCATTGACATATTCCAACTCTCTTTTTTTTTTCTTTTTTTTTGACAGGTTCTTGCTCTGTTGCCAAGGCTAAAGTGCAGTGGAGTGATCACGTCTCACTGCACCCTCCATCTCCCAGGCTCAAGCGACCCTCCTACCTATAGGTTTGTGCCACTACACCAGACTAATTTTTTTTAGTTTTTTTTTTTCTTAAGGGACAGGGTTTTGCCCACCCAGACTGATCTCTAACTCCTAGGCTCAAGAGATCCTCTGGCCTTGGGCCTCCCAAAGGGCTGGGATTACAGGCGTAAGCCACCACGCTTGACCAAAAAAAAAATTTTTTTTTTTAAGATGGACTCTTGCTTTGTCCCCCACGCTGGAGTGCAGTGGCGCAATCTTGGCTCACTGCAAGCTCCGCCTCCTGGGTTCACGCCATTCTCCTGCCTCAGCCTCCTGAGTAGCTGGGACTACAGGGGCCAGCCACCACGCCCGGCTAATTTTTTGTATTTTTAGTAGAGACGGGGTTTCACCGGGTTAGCCAAGATGGTCTCGAACTCCTGACCTCGTGATCCACCGGCCTCGGCCTCCCAAAGTGCTGGGATTACAAGCATGAGCCACCGTGCCTGGCCACGCTTGGCGAAAATTATTTTTAATGAGGAATAATCTGTATACAGATCTTGTGTTCACACTTCATCTTTTTTTCCTAATTCTGAGAATTTTTTCTTCATTATTTTTTCAAATATTTCCTCTTCTCCATTTTTCTCTTTCTCTTTCCAGGAATCTTATCTTCTGAATGTTACTGTTTCACTTTTATTCTCCATATCTCTTAGCTATTCTTTTATATTTCCTGTTCTTTTATTTTTTCTTCTTCATTTTGAGGAATTTATGTTATTTCAGTCCACTAATATATTCCTCAGCTCTGTCCATTCTGCTGTTTATTCAATCATTTGTGTTCTTTAGTACAACTGTTATATTTTCTTTTTTCTTTTTTCTTTTTTTTTTTTTTTGAGACAGAGTCTTGCTCTGTCGCCCAGGCTGGAGTGCAGTGGTGCGATCTCGGCTTACCGCAAGCTCCGCCTCCTGGGTTCATGCCATTCTCCTGCCTCAGCCTCCAGAGTAGCTGGGACTACAGGCGCCCACCACCATGCTCGGCTAATTTTTTTTTTTTTTTTTTGGTATTTTTAGTAGAGACCGGAGTTTCACCTGGTTGCCCAGGGGATGGTCCCTTCAATCTTCTGACCCGTCGTGATCCCGCCCCTCAGCCTCAAAAGTGCTGGGAATTTACAGGCCATCCAGCCCCACATGCGACCAGCTTTTTTTTTTTTTTTTTTTTTTTTTTTTTTTTTTTTTTTTTTTAATTTTATTTTACTTTTTCTGAGCCAGAGTTTTGCTCTTGTTGCCGAGGCTGGAGCGCAGTGGCGCAATCTTGGTTCACCGCAACCTCTGCCTCCTGGGTTCAAGCAATTCTCCAGCCTCAGCCTCCCGAGTAGCTGGGATAACAGGCGTGTGCCACCACACCCAGCTAATTTTGTATTTTTAGTAGAGACCGGGTTTCTCCATGTTGGTCAGGCTGATCTCGAACTTCCAACCTCAGGTGATCCACCTGTCTCGGCGTCCCAAAGTGGTGGGATTACAGGAGTGAGCTGCCACGCCTGGCAACAACTGTACTATTTCTGTTTTTTTTTTTTTTTTTTTTTTTTTTTTTTTTGAGATGGAGTCTTACTCTGTCACCCAGGCTGCAGTGCAATGGCACGATCTTGGCTCACTGCAACTTCCGCCTCCCAGGTTCAAGCAATTCTCCTGCCTCAGCCTCCTGAGTAGCTGGGATTACAGCAGGCGCCACCACGCTCGCCTAATGTTTGTATTTTTAGTGGAGATGGGGTTTCACCATGTTGGTCAGGCTGGTCTCGAACTCCTGACCTCAGGTGATCCAGCCTCCTTGGCCTCCCAAAGTGCTGGGATTATAGGCATGAGCCGCCGTGCCTGGCCTCAACTGTTATATTTTCAACTTAGTATTTCTTGTTGGTTCTTTTTGGTGTTTTTGTGTTCATTTGTTTCATAGTTCTAGTAAAGTATCTTCCTTATATCTTTTAATGTGTTTATTAGGCTAATTAAAAATTCTTATTCTGAAGAATTTCAGTTTATGGTTTTTTCTTTTCAAAGTGGTGATGCTTGTTATTGTGGCCTGGAAATTTATTTCCCCTAGTGGGTATATTCTGTTTGGCCAGGCAGGTCCCCGTGAGCTCAGGGAATGGGGGTAGATAAGCTCAGGGAGGCTCCGAAAAAAGACAGCCAATCATGCCTCACCCCATGAGACAACTCCTTGGGTCAATTTTCACACATTGCTCTCCAAAGAGAAGCAGCATTAGGAGGACTCATCCCCAAAATGTCATTCCCCAGCCTGGGTGTTTGGAAGAGGGTGGATGAGTAGGCAACTGCTGGAAGCCAGTTAGTCCCCATCTGTTTTTCTCAGCATTTCACAAACACAGGATGTCTGGGCAGCCCTGATTTGACTGCAAGTATGCCCAGAGCAGAGATCTGAGTCATTGCAGATGTGGAGGCAGATGCTGTTTGTTCCAAGGCGATGGTGCAGAACCCCCGTGGCTCCATTTTTATGTTTTTATCTTCCCATTTCAAAACAGTACACCCCTTCCCATCACCCCAATAGCTTTTTCACACCTTTTCAATGCAGGACCTTGCTTGACTCTGGCCTGGCTCTGTATCACGACATATCCCGAGCATCTGTTTACTTAATCTGTCTCCACTCTATTCCCAGCATCTGTTTACTTATCTGTCTCCACTCCATGACTGAGCATATTTGTCAGGGGAGCACTTTGCCCAGGGTAGGAAAGATCAATTTTATTCCTACAAATATCAGGCTTTTAGGGTTAGGTTGAGAACAACATGCTTATTTACTGAGCAGGCATTTTAGACCTGGACTCTAACAGGGAACGGGTTCCCCACGTACAGCTGTCAGGCCCCACCTTTCCAGAAAAGAGGGGGTGGTATTTGCCTGTTTCTAGGTGCACCCAAGCCGTGACTTGCAGGAAAAAGACCATGTCTCTCCCTCCCCACAACCCACATTCTGTAGTCCAGGGTCACCCGACAGAGCCTGTACAGTGTTGTATTTACTCTGTGGTATGTCTTAAGGCATGGGCCCCGTATTTTATTATAAATTTCCATGTTATCTGTTTCAGGCCCTGCTCACCTGAGCCCACTCGACTGTTGACAAAAAAGTATTTGAGGAGATTTAGTCTGAGCCAAATATGAGTGATCAATGGCCTGTGACACAGCCTTCAGGAGATCCTGAGAACATGTGCCCAAGGTGCTCAGGGCACAGCCTAGTTTTATGCATTTTAGGGAGACATGAGACATCAGTCAAATACATATAGGACTTACATTGGTTCCATATGGAAGGGCAGGACAACTCGAAGTGCTTGGGGGGAGTGTATCCAGGTAACACGCAGATTTTAAATTTTTTCTGATTGGCAGTTGGTTGAAAGAGTTGGCCAGGCCGTGGCTCACGCCTGTAATCCCAGCACTTTGGGAGGCCAAGGCGGGTGGATCACCTGAGGTCAGGAGTTCGAGACCAGCTTGGTCAACATGGAGAAACCCCATCTCTACTAAAAATACAAAATTAGCTGGGTGTGGTGGTGCATGCCTGTAATCCCAGCTACTAGGGAGGTTGAGGCAGGAGAATCGCTTGAACCCAGGAAGCAGAAGTTATGGTGAGCCGAGATTGTGCCATTGCACTCCAGCCTGGACAACGAGAGCAAAACTCTGTCTCAAAAAAAAAAGAAAATTAGCCAGGTGTGGTGGCGCGTGCCTGCAATCCCAGCTACTCGGGAGGCTGAGGCAGGAGAATCACTTGAACCCGGGAGGAGGAGGTTGCAGTGAGCTGAGATGGCGCCACTGCACTCCAGTCTGGGTGACAGAGCAAGACTCTGTCTAGGAAAAAAAAAAAAAAGAAGAAGAAGAAAGAGTTATTATCAGTAGAAAGGAATGTCTGGGTTGTGATAAGGGGTTGTAGAGACCAAGGTTTTATCAGGCAGATGAAGCTTCCAGGTAGCAAGCTTCAGAGAAAATAGATCGTAAATGTTTCTTACCAGACTTAAGATCTGTGTTGATGTTAATGCTGGTTGGCCTTTCCTGAATTCCAAAAGGGAGGAGGTTATAATGATGCCTGTGGGACCTGCTCTTCCATCATGGCCTGAACCAGATTTTCAGATTTGCTTGGGAATGTCCTTAGCCAAGAAGAAGGGCCCATTCAGATGGCTGTGGAGGGGCCTTAGAATTGTATTTGTGGTTTACAGGACAGAGCTTGGGACCTCACTGTACTGCTCTGCCCTGAAATGCAAGTGGAGAGGACAGAGCTAACAATGAAACGAGTGAATTATTTTAAGTGTATGAAGTCAGTCTGCAGAGGAGCAGGCACTTAGAGTGAATCAGCACATTGCGGGAAGCTTTTGAACAGCCCCAACCTGAGCTCTTGTAGTTTTGTGAAAGGAGAAGAGACAGCAGAAGCATGAGCAGCACAGGCGATGGCCAAGGCCCAGAGCAGCAGACAGGCTGCCATCTACACATCTCCAGGCTCTTCTAGCACCCACTTCTTCAGCTTCTCCCTCCTTGTGTTTAGAGGTCCCTGTTTTTCTGGTTCCCCCCCCCCCTTTTTTTTTGGAGAATGGAGTCTCACTGTATTGCCCAGGAAGGTTGGAAGTCCCTGTGTTTCTAAGCTCCCCTGGCCATGTGCTTGAGTGGCTCAGCACCTTCTCCCTTCTCAAGGACTTGGCTGGTGTGGGGGTAGGAGCCATACTGTTCCAGTAAACCTTGCCAGCCTGCTTCCAGGAAAAGCCCAGAGAGGAGGGAGAAGCATATATAAATCTAAAAGGCCAACAGAATTTCTGTATTAAAGTGTTGTCGGTAAAAGAAGAACAGGTCACGTCAGCTTCTAAAGCAGATTATGCTCAGGCCTGATGCTCAGAAAAACAGCTTTCACAGGGGCTGCTTCTCAGGAAAGGCAAACAGCAGCAGAGTGTTGGAGGCTGGCAGCTAATCTGAAAGTGGGGGTGGCAGCCCTGGGTTTAAGGAAAGGCTGTTTGGCATGGTGGGGAGATGACAGTAAGGCCCTCGTCAGATAAGCTCTACAGGCCCTTCTTCCCAAAACAGTGCTGAAACATCTCCTTTGCTAGATGCAGCAGTCAGTATTTTCCACTCTTGACTCAGAGTGAGCAGAACAGTTCTGAAAATTGGGAGCATTATCCTTTTTTTTTTTTTTTTTTGGAGACGGAGTCTGGCTCTGTCGCCCAGGCTGGAGTGCAGTGGCGCGATCTCCACTCACTGCAAGCTCCGCCGCCTCCCAGGTTAACACCATTCTCCTGCCTCAGCCTCCCTAGAAGCTGGGACTACAGGCGCCCGCCACCACGCCTGGCTAATTTTTTTATATTTTCAGTACAGACAGCGTTTCACCGTGTTCGCCAGGATGGTCTCGATCTCCTGACCTCGTGATCCACCCGCCTCGGCCTCCGGAAGTGCTGGGATTACAGGCGTGAGTCACCGCGCCCGGCCGGGAGCATTATCTTTATTCCTGAAGGCTGGTTTTTGGGAAGCCTGGGCCACTGCCTCCCCCTGCTGTTTCCAGCAGAGCCACTTGGTCTCAGAGCTTACTCAGCCCCTCCCGCCACAGCTAATTCATACCCATCCCTACTGCAGGCTTTAGAGAGCAAAGGTGATGGCTGCCTTGCTGCTGCTAAGGTTTACTTTTTATTTTATTTTATTATTTTATTTTATTTTATTTATTTTGATGGAGTCTCTCTCTGTTGCCCAGGCTGGAGTGCAATGGTGTGATCTCGGCTCACTGCAAACTCCGCCTCCCAGGTTGAAATGATTCTCCCACCTCAGCCTCCCTAGTAGCTGGGACTACAGGGGTGTGACACCACGCCTGGCTAATTTTTGTATCTTTAGTAGAGACAGGGTTTCACCATGTTAGCCAGACGGCTCTCCAACTCCTGCCCTCGAGTGATCCACCCATCTCGGCCTCCCAAAGTGCTGGAATTACAGGTGTGAGCCACCACGCCCGGCCTTGAGTGTATTTCTATTAACAATACTGCAGGGAACATCTGTGCTCATACTTCTTTTTTCACATCTGTGAGAGTATCTGTAAAATTCCCAGATGTGGAATTGCTGGCACAAAAAGGGTATGTGCACTCGAGATCTTCTTTTGTTTATTTTTTTTTGAGACAGAGTCTCGCTCTGTTGCCCAGACTGGAGTGCAGTGGTGCCACCTCGGCTCACTGAAACCTCTGCCTCCTGGGTTTAAGCAATTCTGCCTGCCTCAGCTTCCCAAGTAGCTGGGATTATAGGTGCCCGCCACCACACCTGACTAATATTTTGGTTTTTTTTTTTTTTTTTGGATTTTTAGTAGAGACGGGGTTTCGCCATGTTGGCCAGGCTAGTCTTGAACTCCTGACCTCAGGTGATCCACCCACCTTGGTCTCCCGAAGTGCTGGGATGACAGGCACCTCACCCAGCTGCATGTGAGATTTTCATAGCTACTTACCCAACTGCCTTCCAAAGAGGTTGTACCAGTTTACACTGATCAACAATGCATGAGGATGCATTTCTCTGCACTCTTGGAAACAAAAGTATTAACAGTCTCATTTTATCTTTGTCAATCTGAAATATTAAAAAACGCCACTTCAGGGCCGGGTGCGGTGGCTCACGCCTGTAATCCCAGCCCTTTGGGAGGCCAAGGCGGGCAGATCACGAGGTTGGGAGATCGAGACCATCCTGGCTAACACGGTGAAACCCTGTCTCTACTAAAAATACAAAAAAATTAGTTAGGCGTGGTGGCAGGTGCCTGTAGTCCCAGCTACTCCGGAGGCTGAGGCAGGAGAATGGCGTGAACCCGGGAAGTGGAGCTTGCAGTGAGCTGAGATCGCACCACTGCACTCCAGCCTGGGCGACAGAGCAAGACTCCGTCTCAAAAAAAAAAAAGCCACTTTATACATTGAATGGTCATTTTTCTTATGCTAAGTGAAGCTGCACATCTTGTCATATGTTTAAGAACAATTTTCGGCTGGGCGCGGTGGCTCACGACTGTAATCCCAGCACTTTGGGAGGCCGAGGCGGGTGGATCACGAGGTCAGGAGATCAAGACTATCCTGGCTAACACGGTGAAAGCCCATCTCTACTAAAAATACGAGAAACCAAAATTAGCTGGGCGTGGTGGCGGGCGCCTGTAGTTCCAGCTACTCAGGAGGCAGAGGCAGGAGAATGGCGTGAACCCAGGAGGCGGAGCTTGCAGTGAGCTGAGATAGCACCACCACTGCACTCCAGCCTGGGCAAGACTCCGTCTCAAAAAAAAAAAAGAAAAATTTTCTTTTCTGTGAATTGTCTGATCCTGTCCTTTGTCCATTTTCCTATTGTGTTATTAATCTCTTTCTCATATATTTATAGAAACCGCTTATATATTGAAGAAATTAGTCCTTTTGGTGGGTGCGGTGGCCCATGCCTGTAATCCCAGCACTTTCAGAGGCTGAGGCAGAAGGATTGCTTGAGGTCAGCAGTTCAGGACCAGTCTGGGACACATAGCAAGAACCTGTCTCTACAAAAAGTTTTTAAAATTAGCCAGGTATAGTGGTGTGCCCCTCTAATCCCAGTTACTTGGGAAGCTGAGGTGGATGGATCACTTGTGCCTGGGACGTGGAGACTGTGATGAGCTCTGCTTGCATCACAACACTCCAGTCTGGGTGACAGAGTAAGATGCTGTCTCAAAAAAAAGAGAAAAAAAAGAAAGAAATTAGTCATTTAAGGTCAGGCACAGTGCCTCATGCTTGTAACCCCAGCACTTTGGGAGGCCGAGATGGGCGGATCACTTGAGGTCAGGAGTTTGAGACCAACCTTGCTAACATGGTGAAACTCTGTCTCTACTAAAAATACAAAAAATTAGCTGGGCATGGTGGCACACGCCTCTGTTGTAAACATTTCTTCCTCGTTTTTTATTTACAAAATATGTCAAGAGACTGGGCACAGTGGTTCCTGCCTCTAAATCCCAATGCTTTAGGAGGCTGAGGTAGGAGGATCACTTGAGGCCATGAGTTTGAGACCAGCCCAGGCAATATGGTGACAACCCAGCTCTACAAAAACTTAAAAATAAAAATAAATTAGCCAGGCATGGTGGCACGTGCCTGTGGTCCCAGCTACTCAGGAGGCTGCGGTGGGAAGATCACTTGACCCCAGAATTTGAGGTTACAGTTAGCTACGATGGTACCACTGCACATAAGCCTGGGCAGCAGAGTGGGAGCCTATCTCTAAATACACACATACACACACACACACACACACACACATAAATATATGAAGAGATGCATTTATATCATAGAGTTGTTTATAAATGCCCCATTAGTATGAGTTAAATAAATTATGATATATATAACAGAAAGCTATGCAGCTATTTAAATGAAGATATATATTTATCAGCATAAAACAATGTAAGTAGAAAATTAAGTTTCAAAAGCAGGATAAAAAATAGCATTATATGATAACCCATTTTAAAAAATCTGTGCTATCAGTAGTTACCTCCAGATGATGGGAATTTGGTAATTTATTTGGGTAATTTTACTCTTTTCTTTTTACCGTTCCAGATTATCTGAATTTTTTTTTTTTTTTTTTTTTTTGAGACGGAGTTTTGCTCTTGTTGCCCGGGCTGGAGTGCATTGATGTGATCTCGGTTCACCACAACCTCCGCCTCCTGGGTTCAAGCGATTCTCCTGCCTCAGCCTCCCTAGTAGCTGGGATTACAAGCTCCTGCCCACCATGCCCAGCTAATTCTTTTTTTTTTTTTTTTTTTGAGACGGAGTTTTGCTCTTGTTGCCCGGGCTGGAGTGCATTGATGTGATCTCGGTTCACCACAACCTCCGCCT
>NW_016824266.1:11237-27930 GCF_001698545.2 Rhinopithecus bieti
CCCAATGAAACCTGCCTCATCCATTACACAGAAGGAACAACTGAGGCTAGAAGGGCCAGTGACATGTTGTTTGTGGGCATATTTCTTGAGGACCAGAACGTCACACCACCACAGGTGTCCTTCATCGTCTACTGAGATTACATTGCTGGGTGAGCTGAACAGTTGGTTTTTTGTTTTGTTTAAGACAAAGTTTCGCTTTCATTGTCCGGGCTGGAGTGCATTGATGTGATCTCGGTTCACCACAACCTCCGCCTCCTGGGTTCAAGCGATTCTCCTGCCTCAGCCTCCCAATTAGCTAGGATTACAGGCATGGGCCACCACACCTGGTTAATTTTGTATTTTTAGTAGAGACAGGGTTTCTCCATGTTGGTCAGGTTGGTCTTGAACTCCCAACATCAGGTGATCCACCCGCCTCGGCCTCCCAAAGTGCTGGGATTACAGGCATGAGCCACCGCCCCCGGCATCATGCTATTTTTAAATGTGTTACAAACTTATGAAGAAGCATGGGGGTATCACATGGGGTATTAGGAAACAATTATAATAGTGTTCAGTATGCTTGGCAAAGTATAGTCATGTGATATAAAAGGTGTTTGTCAAAGCTACTACTGACACTGGAGTTAAGACAGGCATTAATCAGTAGATTTTTTCTTTTTTTTTTTTTATGAGATGGAGTCTTGCTCTTGTTGCCCAGGCTAGAGTACAATGGCACGATATCGGCTCACTGCAACCTCTGCCTCCCAGGTTCAAGTGGTTCTCCTGCCTCAGCCTCCTGAGTAGCTGGGATTCCAGGCACCCGCCATCACGCCTGGCTAATTTTTTTTTTTTTTTTTTGTATTTTTAGTAGAGATGGGGTTTTGCTATGTTGGCCAGGCTGGTCTCGAACTCCTGACCTCGTGATCCTCCCGCCTTGGTCTCCCAAAGTGCCAACAGGCGTGAGCCACCATGCCTGGCCTTAATCAGTAGATTTCAATGGCTCCAGAGTCTCTCTGTCACTGGTTTGTTGATCCCTGGAGGGAATAAATGCTATTATGGTCTAGGGGTTGTGGGATGGCAGGTTTCCTCTTCCTAGAACATCCTTACCCTAAGAAGGTCATGAATTTGATTTCCCCACCCCAGCCCCTTCCCCCCTTTTGTCCCTGCAAATTTGGTCTAGGCTTGGGTGAGGGCTCCAGGGTGGTTAAAAAGCTGCCTAGTGGCTGGAGTGGGAGGCTCAGGCAGGCAGAAACGCTGATCCTTTGAAATGAGCCTCTCAGAGGTCACTGGGCTCGCTAGGCTCCCAGTCGTGCTTGAGGGTGGCAAGACTTTGGAAAAGACAGTTGCCTGCCCTGGTTCCTGGCGGCCAGCCCGCAGAGGTCAGGCGATCATCCACTCTCTTGACGAGTTTCAGTCCCACATCTAGGAAAGGCCTCTCTAGGAAGTCCCAGAGATGAGGTCTGTGCCAGCAGAACCTGGGGCATGAAGACCCAGAAGAGGCTGGTTCAGGCTCCTCTCCAGGGCCAAGGCTGCCCCTGCAGCGTCAAGGGTTTTATCCCACTCATCTGCAGGTCCTACAAAAGAGCGAGCTGCTACGCTGGCTTTGCATCTTCCAGAGACACTTGGCTAGTTCGCCTTCCAGAGCCACATCGTCGCGGCCGAAGTAGAAGCTCAGAGAGATGCCGGTTGACCGGGCAGTTGGTGGCTGCCTTCGCCTGGGTGGAGTCATTCTGACACATCTGGGAGCTCATGCTTGGGGACAAGAAGCAGATAACCACAAAAACAGTGTTGGCTGGGCCCAGAAGCAGGAGGTTGCCAAGAAGATGGCGTCGGAGGCTGCAAGTGGAAAGGAGATGGGAGGCGATCAGAGGCTGGAAGAGGGAGCACCCCGGTCTGTTCGTTCCAAACATTGTTGAAGCAAGAGACAGAGCCAGAACCCAACATGCTAACTTCAGGCAACGTGCTGTAGATTTCAAATGTGTGTTATGTATAGTTTTTTTTTTTTTAATGTGTGTTATTAATAGTTATCAACAAACCTTAAACCTTCATTTAATCCTTTGGCCCAGAAGCCATAAAGAAAAAGATTGTCAGATGATGACGATGATGATTGAGACAGGGTCTTGCTCTGTCACCCAGACTGGAGAGCAGTGGGGAGATTACAGCTCACTGCAGCCTCGACCCCCTGGGCTCAGGTGATCCTCCCACCTCAGTCTCCCGAATAGCTGGGCCAACAGGTGTGTGTTACCACGCCCAGCTAATTTTGTATTTTTGGAGATGGGAGCTTTTTTTTTCTTTAATTAAAAACGTCTGTTTTTACAAAAGACACCATAATTGAAAAGTGAAGTAAGGCCAGGTGCAGTGGCTCACGCCTGTAATCCCAGCACTGTGGGAGGGTGAGGCAGGCAGATCACTTGAGGCCAGGAGTTCGAGACCAGCCTGGCCCACATGGTGAAACCCCCGTCTCTACTAAAAATACAAAAATTAGCCGGGTGTGGTGGCATGCACCTGTAAGCCCAGCTACTCGAGAGTCTTGAACCCAGGAGGTGAAGGCTGCAGTGAGCGGAGATCACACCACTGCACTCCAGCCTAGACAGCACAGTGAGACACTGTCCCAAAAAAAAAAAAAAAAAGTGAAGTAAGTCTGAAAGACAATACTTACCACAATTAGATAAATTATTAGTTGTTAGAATATATAAAGAAGTCGTACAAATTCATACCAAAATTGGGCAAAGGAAATGAACAGATAATTCACAAGACAAATTAATGTTAAATCAACATTCAAAAGGTATCCAATCTCAGAAGTAATCGGGCACATGCAAATTAAAACAATAAAGTGTTGTTTTTGCCCCTCAATGTGTCCAAAGTATAATATTAATGAAGTGGTGGAGGACTAGATACTCTCTCTTATGCAGTATTGGTGGGAATTGATATTGGTACAGTCTTTTTAAAAATTGTGGTCAACTATAAATAACAAAAATGTACCATTTAAGCCATTTTTAAGTGTATAGTTTGGTAGCATTAATTAATATTCATTGTGTGTGACCATCACCACCATCCATCTCCAGAACTGTTTTCGTCTTTTTCCCCACTAAACACTAACTCCCCATTCCCTCCTTTCCCAGTCCCTGGCACCCATCATTCTACTTTCTGTCTTTATGAGTTTGACTACTCTAGCTACCTCATATAGTGGAATCACACAGTATTTGTCCTTTTGTGTCTGTCTTGTTTCATTTAATGTAATGTCTTTAAGATTCATCCATGTGGTAATATGTGTCAGAAGTTCCTCCTACGTTCAAGAGATTCTCCTGCCTCAGCTTTCAGGGTAGCTGGGATTGCAGGCGCCTGCCATGACACCCGGCTAATTTTTGTATTTATAGTAGAGACAAGTTTCACCATGTTGGCAAGGCTGGTCTTTTTTTTTTTTTTTTTTTTTGAGGTGGAGTCTCGCTCTGTAGCCCAGGCTAGAGTGCAGTGGCTCAATCTCAGCTCACTACAACTTCTGCCTCTTGGGTTCAAGCGATTCTCCTACCTCAGCCTCCGGAGTAACTGGGATTACAGGCGTGCGCCACCACACCCAGCTAATTTTTGCATTTTTAGTAGAGACGGGGTTTCACCATGTTGGCCAGGATGGTCTCCATCTGTTGACCTCGTGATCCGCCCACCTCGGCCTCCCAAAGTGCTGGAATTACAGGCATGAGCCACCGTGCCCAGTCAGAAGTTCCTTTTTTTATTTTTCAGTTTCTGCTCTGCTAAATGAATTTTCTTCCTTTTAAGGCTGAATAATATTCCATTGTTTGTTGCACAGTCTTTTGAAGGGTAATTCTGTAATAATCCCCAATTTTTAAATGCCATAATCTTTGATACAGCAATTCTACTTCTAGTATATCCTGAAGAAATACTTGCACATTTGTGACAAGAGACATTTACGAGGATATTAATTGCAGTATTGTTTTAATAGTAAAAAATCAGAAACAATCTAAATACCATCAGCAAGGAGAAGGGTAAAATATGGTGTATCTATACCATGAAATATTTTGCAGCAGTTTGAAAAGAATAAGGGACAGCTATATGTGCTAGCATGGAAATGTCTCCAAGAAAGATGGGTATGTAATGTATAATTCTATTTATATATAATTTTTAAAGTATGTTTTTATATAACACAAACATATGTGACACATTGAAAACAATCTGGTGGTAAATACACCAAACTTCTAGCAAGTGGCACAGAAAAAGATGCGTGGGAAGAGGACAGCTGGGAAAGGATGCTGAAAAAGGACTTCAATGTTTTTACTCACTATGTATCCGCTGGTTGAGTCCTTACAACTGCATTGTATTCGTTATTATTTAAGTAAAAAATTAATACTGGGAAAAGAGGAAACATGCCAAACTGAATATACTTGGATCGTAGGGATAATGAGTGCTTTCTTTTCCTATATTTCCCAAATTTCCTACACTGAGCATGTATTACATTCATAGTTAGCAATAACATTATTTGAAGGAGAAAATGGTATATCTAGTGTAAATGCAGACGTGAACAAGGCGAGAGTAACTATATATGGAGATATCTATACACATATGCATGTTTACATTGGCATAGAAGTTCAGAAAGACAGGTATAAATGTGGCATTACAGTGTCCTCACACAGCAATTACCAGCAATGTTCCTATTACCTTTTTTTTTTTTGAGACAGAGTTTCATTCTTGTGGCCCAGGCTGGAGTGCAATGGTGTGATCTCAGCCCACTGCACCTCCACCTCCCGGGTTCAAGCGATTCTCCTGCCTCAGCTTCCTGAGTAGCTGGGATTACAGGCGCCCGCCACCACGCCCAGCTATTTTTGTGTGTGTGTGTTTTTAGTAGAGAGGGGTTTCACCATGTTGGCCAGGCTGGTCTCGAACTCCTGACCGCAGGTGATCCACCCGCCTCAGCTTCCCAAAATGCTGGGATTATAGGCCTGAGTCACTGCGCCCGGCCCCCCATTACCTTTTTTGTTTGTTTGTGTTTTGGAGACAGGGTCTCCTCGCTCTGTCACCCAGAGGCTTGAGTGTAGTGGCGCGATCACGGTTCTTCCTTTCTGCAAGGCAGGGGCGCGCTTCCTGAAAAGAGGGGTATTTCCGGCGGGAGAAGGAGAGGTCTTTCGCTCCCGCCTCCAAAGTTCCAATTCCCCAAATTCTGCGTTTTCGGGCAGTAGGCTAGGAAGAGCGGGCTCTGCAGCTAGTTTCTCAGGCCACCGCGCCACAGACGCGGTACGGCGCGGCACCCGATGTCGCGACACCTGGTGGTGACCGTGAAGCACAATTCCCTCTCACATTTTAAAAATCGCGCGCCCCTCACACACTGGCCGGTTTTTTGTTTTCTTTTCTTTTCTTTTTTGTTTTTTGGGACAAGTTCTGGCTCAGTCCCCCAGCGCGATCACCGCTCACTGCAGCCTCGAACTCCCTGGTTCAAGTGATCCTCCCACCTCAGCCTCCAGAGTGGCTGGGACCACAGGCGTGTGCGCCACCATGCCTGCCAAATGCTTGGTTTTTTGTTTGGTTTTTGTTGTTGTTGTTGTTGTTGTTTTGAGACGGGGTCTCGGTCTGTCGCCCAGGCTGGAGTGTAGTGGCGCGATCTCGGCTCACTGCAACCTCCGCCTCCCGGGTTCAAAATGCTTGTATTTTTTTCAGAAACGAAGTCTCGCTATGTCGTCCAGGCTGGTCTCGACTCACGGGTTCAAGCGATCCCCTTGTGTCGGCCTCCAAAAATCCTGGGGATTATAGACGTGAGCCACAGTGCCCGGTGAGATCCCATCTCTTTAAAAGAAAAAAAAAAAAAGGCCTCGGCCGGGCGTGGTGGCTCACGCCTGCAATTACAGCACTTTGGGAGGCGGAGGCAGGCGGATCACGAAGTCAGGAAATCGAGACCATCCTGGCTAACACGGTGAAACCCCCGTCTCTACTAAAAATACAAAAAAATTAGCCAGGCGTGGTGGTGGGCGCCTGTAGTCCCAACTACTTGGGAGGCTGAGACAGGAGAATGGCGTGAACCCGGGAGGTGGAGCTTGCAGTGAGCCGAGATCGTGCCACTGCACACCAGCCTGGGCAACAGAACAAGACTCCGTTAAAAAAAAAAAAAAAAGCCCTGGCGCCATGGCTCACGCCTGTAATCCCAGCACTTTGGGAGGCCGAGACAGGTGGATCGCCTGAGGTCAGGAGTTCAAGACCAGCCTGGCCAAGATGGTCTCTACTAAAAATACAAAAAATTACAAAAGATAAAAAAATTAGCTGGGCATGATGGCAGACGCCTGTAATCCCAGCTACTCCAAAGGCTGAGGCAGGGAATTGCTTGAAACCGGAAGGTGGAGGTTGCAGTGAGCTGAGATCGTGCCACTGCACTCCAGCCTGCGCTACAGAACGAGACTCCATCTCAAAAAAAAAAAAAAAAAAGAACAAGAAGAAAAAGTTTTTTAATTAGCCTGGCTTAGTGGCAGGTGCCTGTAGTCCTAGCTACTCGGGAGGCTAAGGTGCGAGGATCGCTTCAGCCCAGGAGTTTAAGGCTGTAGTAAGCTATGATTGTGTCATTGCACTCCAGGCAGGGCCACAGAGTGAGACCCTGTCTCTAAAAAATTAAATTAAAATTTTTTTAAAAAACAGCAAACACCTAATGTTTGTTGAATGAATAAATAAATGAAAACATATACTCTCATTAAACGGTTGCTTCTGGGGATACAAGGAAAGGTGAGAGGGGAGTTTTACTGGATACTTTTTTTTTTTTTGCAACGGCCAGGCTGGAATGCAATGGTGAGATCTTGGCTCACTGCAACCTCTGCTTCCCAGGTTCAAGTGATTCTCCTACCTCAGTCTCCCTAGTAGCTGGTACTACAGGCGTGCACCACCACGCCTGGCTAATTTTTGTATTTTTAGTAGAGACAGGGTTTCACCATGTTGGCCAGGCTGGTCTTGAATTCCTGACCTCAAGTGATCCGCCGGCCTTGGCCTCCCAAAGTACTGGGACTACAGGTGTGAGCCATGTGCCCAGCCTACTGGATACTCTTATATGCCACTAAATGTATTTTTATCAAGAGCTTGTATCACTTTTGTATTTTACAAAACCAATCAGGCTGGTCATGGTGGCTCATGCCTGTAAATGCAGCACTTTGGGGGACAGAGGCAGGCGGAACACTTGAGGTCAAGAGTTCGAGACCAACTTGGCCAACATGCCAAAACCCCATCTCTACTAAAAATACGAAAAGCAGAGCTTGGCAGCGGGCACCAATAATCCCAGCTACTTCGGAAAGTAAAGCAGAAGGGTCGCTTGAACCCGGGAGGTAGAGGTTGCAATGAGCAGAGATTGGGCCACTGCACTCCAACCTGGGCAACAGAGTGAGACCCTGTTTTGAAAAAACGAAACAAAACCAGGACTGGGCAGGGTGGCTCAGGCCTTTAAGAGAGGGGCCAATCCCTGAGGTCAGGAGTTCGAGACCAGCCTGGCCAAACATAGTGAAACCCTGTCTCTACTAAAAATACAAAAATTAGGCAGGGCATGGTGGTTCATGCCTGTAATCCTAGCACTTTGGGAGTCTGAGGCGGGTGGATCGCCTGAGGTCAGAAGTTCGAAATCAGCTTGGCCATCATGGTGAGACACCATCTCTACTAAAAATACAAAAAATTAGCTGGGCATGGTGGTGTGCACCTGTAATCCCAGTTACTCAGGAGGCTGAGGTAAGAGAATCACTTGAACCCACGAGGTGGAGGTTACAGTGAGCTGAGATCATGCCACCACACTCCAGCCTGGGCGACAGAGTGAGACTCCATCTCAAAAAAAAAAAAAAAAAAAAAATTAGCTGGGCATGGTGGTGCATGCCTGTAATCCCAGCTACTCCAGAGGCTGAGGCATGAGAATCACTTGACCCTTGGAAGCAGAGGTTGCAGTGAGCCCAGATCATGCCACTGCACTCCATTCTGGGGAAGAGTGAGACTCTGCCTCAAAAAAAGGCAGAGGTTGCAGTGAGCCAAAATTGCACCACTGTACTCCAGCCTAGGTGATAGAGTGAGACTCTGTCTCAAAAAGAAGGAAACAACCAATTAGATAATTTTTTAAAATTCCATGTCCAGGCCCGGCACAGTGGGTCACTCCTGTAATCCCAGAACATTGGGAGGCCGAGGTGGGCGGATCACGAGGTCAACAGTTTGAGACCAGCCTGGCCAATATGATGAAACCCCGTCTATACTAAAAAATACAAAAATTAGCCAGGCGCGTGCCAGGCACAGTGGCTCATGCCTGTAATCCCAGCACTTTGGGAGGCCAAGGTGGGTGGATCACGAGGTCAAGAGATTGAGACCATCCTGGCCACCATGGTGAAACCCCATCTCTACTAAAAATACAAAAATTAGCCAGATGTGGTGGCGTGCGCCTGTAGTCCCAGCTACTCAGGAGGCTGAAGCAGGAGAATCCATTGAACCTAGGAGGCAGAGGTGGCAATGAGCTGAAATCCTGCCACTACACTTTACCCTGGGCGACAGAGTGAGACTCTGTCTCAAAAAAAAAAAAAAAAATTCCACGTCAAAATTTGTCTGTTAATTTGTCTGGTAACATATGCTTAAAGACAAGCTGCAGCCAAGCGGCAACTGATTAAGATAATCTATAAACCGGGCATGGTGGCTCACGCCTGTAATCCCAGCACTTTGGGAGGCCAAGGCAGGCAGATCATGAGGTCAGGATATTCAGACCATCCTGGCTAACACGGTGAAACCTCATCTCTACTAAAAACACAAAAAATTGGCCGGGTGCAGTGATTCACACCTGTAATCCCAGCAGTTTGGGAGGCGGAGGCAGGTGGATCACCTGAGATTAGGAGTTCAAGACCAGCCTGACTAACATGGTGAAACCCCGTCTCTACTAAAAGTACAAAAATTAGCTGGGTGTTGTGGCACACACCTGTAGACCCAGCTACTCGGGAAGCTGAGGCAGGAGAATGGATTGGACTGTTGCAGGATTCAGGAGGACAAGAGAGACCTCGGGTTGAAACAGGAGAATCTTTATTGAGCGCACTCAGGCCCAGCTGACTCATATCTAAAAGATTGGGCCCAGAATAAAGACAGCACCTGACTTTTATACACACTTCACAAAAGGGGGTGGACTAGCTTGAAGCAAGGTTACAGTGGCATGAAATCAGGCATACAGAGGCAGGACAAAGACAGGATTGCACAGGACCGTTGCCAAGCAACCCAGATGTCCGTTATCTAGGTTTGTCTGGGCACAGGCTTATCTTATAACCTTCACTATGGTGCCCAGGCAACTGTAGTTCAGGCCTACTCAGGCTTCTTGTGACCTTCGTTGTACTTCTTAGATAAAACAGAATACTTGAAGTCATTAGTTACAGAGAACAAGAATCTATAAACTCATTCCATGAAACAAAGGAAAATCTGTTTTTCTTCTCTCAATGTTGAGGGAGTGCTGGGAGTCTCCAGAACACATTAGATAATATTATCAAGACTTTTCCTGGGTCTGGGTTGTGCCTGTTGCCGCCTCTGGGACAAATCAGCCTAATACAGGAAAACTTATTTCTCTTTCTTTTAAATTTTATTTTTCTTTAATTTTCCGCCTCAGAACCTGGCAGATGGAGGTTGCAGTGAGCCAAGATCATGCCACTGTACTTCAGCTTGGGTGACAGACCAAGACTTCGTCTCCCCAGTATTTGAATTGTTCTTTTTTTTTTTGAGACACAGTCTTGCTTTTCCTTTTTTTCATACTTTTTTCTTTTCTTTTCTTTCTTTTTTTTTTTTGAGACAGAATCTCACTCCGTCACCCAGGCTGGAGTGCAGTGGCGGGATCTCAACTCGCTGCAACCTCTGCTACCCGAGTTCCAGCGATTCTCCTGCCTCAGCCTCCTGAGTAGCTGGAATTACAGGTGCCCACCACTATGCCCAGCTAATTTTTGTATTTTTAGTAGAGACAGGGTTTCACCATGTTGGCCAGGCTGGTAGTGAACTCCTGACCTCAGGTGATCCAACTACCTTGTTCCCCCAAAGTGCTAGGATTACAGGCGTGAGTCATCGCACCCGGCCTGTATTGTTCTTTTTTTTTTTTTGAGACAGAGTCTTGCTCTGTCGCCCAGGCTGAAGTGCAGTGGCATGATCTCGGCTCACTGCAAGCTCCTCGTCCTGGGTTCACACCATTCTCCTGCCTCAGCCCCTTGAGTAGCTGGGACTACAGGCACTCACCACCAGGCCTGGCTAATTTTTTATATTTTTAGTAGAGACAGGGTTTCACCGTGTTAGCCAGGATGGTCTTGATCTTCTGACCTTGTGATCTGCCCACCTCGGCCTCCCAAAGTGCTGGGATTACAGGCATGAGCCACCATACCTGGCCATATTGTTCTATTTTAAAAGTAGAAGATCCAAGCCCAGTGTGCAGCCTGCCTCAAATTCACAGCAGCATGTTTCTGTCATTGAAACATGCCTAGAACCAAGCACAATCAGTAGTACTAGATATGGAGACAGGAGAGAGGGCATGGCTTGATCACTGTTTCTCAAAGTATGAAAAATGTTAAGTCATTGAAAAAGAAAGTGATGGCCAGGCACAGTGGCTCACGCCTGTAATCCCAGCACTTTGGGAGGCAAGGTGGGCGGATCATAAGGTCAAGAGATTGAGACCATCCTGGCCAACATGGTGAAACCCTGTCTCTACTAAAAATACAAAAATTAGCTGGGCATGGTGGTGCGCACCTGTAGTCCCAGCTACTTGGGAGGCTGAGGTAGGTGGATCTCCAAATATCTCGGTGCTGGCTAGCCTCAGAAACTTGAGCCTTGCTTAGTCCATTTTCTGGAACGTTCTTTTCCAGATCCTTATGTGACTGTCTTCTGCTTATTCTCTCAGGGAGATTTTATCTTGAATCATTAAGAGCAAGAACTCTGGAGCCAGCCTGCCTGGGCTCAAACCCCAGCTCTGTGTGCCTGAGTGGGTGGATAGTTGTGAAAATCAAACAAGCCAGTGCCTGTAAAATCTTAGAATAATGCCTATTGCATGGTAAGTGTAAATAAGAATTAACTATTATAGTTCATTAATAATAATATGTCACCTCCTGTTAGAATCACATGAACCCGGGAGGTGGAGGTTGCAGTGAGCTGAGATGGCGCCACTGCACTCCAGCCTTGGGGACAAAAAAAAAAAAGCATGATGGCCAGATGCAATGACTCACACCTGTAATCCCAACATTTTGAGAGGCTGAAGCGGGTGGATCATTTGAGGCCAGGAATTCAAGACCAGCCTGGCCAAACTGGTGAAACCCTGTCTCTACTAAAAATACAAAAATTAGCTGGGCATGGTGACACATGCCTGTAATCCCAGCTACTCGGCAGGGTGAGGCAGGAGAATCTCTTGAACGCAGGAGGTGGAGGTTGCAGTGAGGCAAGATTGCCCCACTGTACTTCAGCTTAGGTGACACACCAAGACTTTGTCTCCCCCATCAAAAAAAAAAGTAAGGCCGGGCACTGTGGCTCAATAAGTGTAATTGAAAATTGGAAAACACTGGGTTAAACAATGTTAAACCAGTTCCTATAAGGTAGCACTCCTTGGAGACTTAAATATACTAATGTACATTGTAGGACATTGTAGGTCTTCCGGAGGGAGATAATGGATAACTTCCCAAGCTCCTTGTGATCACAGCATCCTTTTTCATAGTGGTTGTAATGTTTGGAAGATACAGTTTGGGGAAACACTGACATCAGAAATTTCTGAAGATAATGGTGTTTCCTAAAACGGGTCCTGGTTAGTGTTGTGTGGTTAGAATAGGTTTTAGAATTTTGTAGAAGCTGGCTAGGACCTGCTGGCTGGAGAGTGAACTTCACCACCCAAATTTTGATACTAAAAAAAGTGGGAGGCCAGGCGCAGTGGCTCACACCTATAATCCCAGCACTTTGGGAGGCTGAGGTGGGCGGATCACCTGAGGTCAGGAGTTTGAGACCAGCCTGACCAACATGGTGAAACCCTGTCTCTACTAAAAATACAAAATTAGCCGGGTGTGGTGGTACATGCCTGTAATCCCAGCTACTCAGGAGGCTGAGACAGGAGAATCACTTGAACCTGGGAGGTGGAGGTTGTAGTGAGCCAAGATCACGCCATTGCACTCCAGCCTGGGCAACAAGAGTGAAACTCCTTCTCAAAAAAGAAAAAAGAAAAAAAAAGTGGGAAATCAGCTGGGCACGGTGGCTCACGCTTGTAATCCCAACACTTTGGGAGGCTGAGGTTGGCAAATTGGTGGAGGTCAGGAGTTCGACACCAGCCTGACCAACATGATGAAACCTCGTCTCTACTAAAAATACAGCAATTAGCTGGACGTGGCTATGGGCACCTGTAATCCCAGCTGCATGGGAGGCTGAGACAGGATAATCGCTTGAACCCTGGGAAGCAGAAGTTACAGTGAGCGGAGATCGCGCTACTGCACTCCAGCCTGGGAGACAAGAGCAAGACTCCATCTCAAAAAAAAAAAAAAAAAGTGGGAGATTAAGAAAGTATAAAACCCAGCTACTTGGGAGGCTGAGGCAGGAAAATTGCTTGAACCCATGAGGTGGAGGTTGCAGTGAGCCAAGATCACGCCACCGCAGTCTAGCCTGGATGACAGAGAGAGGCTCTGTCTCAAAAAAGAAAAGAAAAAGGTATGAAAAAAGGAAAAATCTCAAAACCTACTTCCTTGTTGCACTGAAGAAACTGAGTACTTATTGTCGGTCTAAGGAAACTAAGTACTTGTATCACTAAGTAATTATTGCTGCACTAAGTATAAGATCCTTTCCCAGAACCCAATATGGATCTAAAGCTTCCATTTGGAGATAGCTGGGCCCCATTAAAATGGAGTCATGAATTGCCCCCCCTCACATTCTTTGAGGAATGAATAAGGTATAGCTAAAATAAAGTATGTTGAAGTTCAGGAAGTCTCATGAGATAGAGTTTCTAGAGGCCCTATAGGAGTGATAGAGATTGAACTAGAGACTTGTGCAAAATGTCTACTCTATCCAATTCAGAAACACAGTCTGACTTCAGGGCTGAGTTACATTGCTGGCTGTTAAACACGGGGTACTTGTGAACAATGCTGATGTTATGTGGGTGCCAGATTTAAGAATATCTAGGGAGGAGCTGAAATATGCCCCCCTTTAAAACTACTACTCTATTCTCCTGAAGCAACCATTGTTAACAGTGGCCCACCCGTCTTTGTGCTTAGGCATATTTTTTTCCTACAGCATTTTTTACTCTATTGGATATTGCCCCATGAAGTTCCCATCACCTTCATTCAGTTTACTTATTGCATTATTATTATTTTTTTTTTTTTTTTTTTTTTTTAGATAGGGTCTCATTCCCATCACCCAGGCTGGAGTGCAGTGGCAAGACCACAGCTCATTACAGTCTTAACCTCATTGCTGTGATCCTCCTGCCTTATTATTATTATTTTATTTTATTTTTTGTAGAGATGAGTTCTTACTATTTCGCCAGGCTGATCTCAAACTACCAGGTTCAAGCGATCCTCCCACCTCGGGCTCCTAAAGTGCTGAGATTACACAGGTGTGAGCCACAGCACCCAACCTATCATCTCTTTTTGATTGGTAATTTTATTACAAAAAATAGCATATTAAGCACTATGCAAGTGTGTGGGGTTTTGGTTTTGTTTTGTTTTACAGACAGAGTTTCATTCTGTTGCCCAGGCTGGAGTGCAGTGCAGTGGCATTACCCGTAACTCACTGCAGCCCTGTCCTGGGCTCAAGCCATTCTGCTTGTTTCCCAAGTAGTTGGGACTACAGGCATGAGTCACCTCACCTGGCCAAGTTTTTAACATTGTTTTAAGTACTTCACATGTAATTATAACTACTCTGAGACAGGTGTAATTAACCCAATTTTTTTTTTTTTTTTTTTTTTGAGAAGGAGCCTTGCTCTGTCGTCCAGGCTGGAGTGCAGTGTGGCGCGATCTCGGCTCACTGCAAGCTCTGCCTCCCAGGTTCACGCCATTCTCCTGGCTCAGCCTCCGGAGTAGCTGGGACTACAGGCGCCCGCCACCACACCCGGCTAATTTTTTGTATTTTTTTAGTAGAGACGGGGTTTCATCGTGTTAGCCAGGATGGTCTCGATCTCCTGACCTCGTGATCAGCCCATCTCGGCCTCCCAAAGTACTGGGATTACAGGCTTGAGCCACCGCGCCCGGCCATTAACCCAATGTTTATAGATGAGGAATTTGATGTACTGACAGGATAAATTAGTTGCCCAACGTTACAAGCTTGTAAGTAGTTAGCCAGATTTTACTCAAGAAGTCTTGTATCCAGAGCCACACTAAACCATTAGACCACAACATTTTTACAGAGGACATGTCTTTTAAGTTGAATACATTTAATTTTATGTAAAATCCACTGAGCTTATCTTTTTTTTTTTTTTTTTTTCTTTGAGATGGAGTCTCGCTCTGTTGCCAAGACTGGAGAACAGTGGCGCGATCTCGACTCACTGCAATCTCTGCCTCCTGGGTTCAAGCAATTATCCTGCCTCACACTTCCGAGTAGCTGGGATTACAGGTGCGCGACACCACATCCAGCTAATTTTTTGTATTTTTAGTAGAGACAGGGTTTCACCATGTAGGTCAGGCTGGTCTCGAACTCCTGGCCTCGTGATCCGCACCCCCCGCCCCCCACCCCGTCCTCCCAAAGTGCTGCAATTACAGGCATGAACCACCACACCTGGCCGCTGTTCTCATTTTTATTTACCTGAGAGCTGACAAAAACTATTTTGGACTGGCATCAGGCCATAGACCAGGCCTCCAACACATATTTAAAGAGCCTTTCCCTGGCCAGGTGAGGTGGCTCACGCCTGTGATCACAACACTTCGGGAGGCCGAGGCAGGCAGATCACCTGAAGTCAGGAGTTCAAGACCAGCCTGGCCAACATGGTAAAACTCTGTCTCTATTAAAAATACAAAAATTAACCAGGTGTGGTGACCACTCTTGTAATCCCAGTTACTCGGGAGGCTGAGGCACACGAATCGCTTGAACCTGGGAGGCCAAGGTTACAGTGAGCCAAGATCATGCCACTGCACTCTGGCTTTGGCTACAGAGTGAGACTCTGTCTCAAAATTGCTCAAATTCATTTGTGTGCAGACTGAATTTGCTGAGATCCATGAATTACTTAGAGGGGGATCTCTATAGAAAATCAGAGATTCCAAAAAAAAAAAAAAAAAGATTCCAAAAGAGAACTAAAGAGCAATAGCTGAATCTTTTTCTGAAGGATTCACCAGACTACAGACCTATGAGCCTGTCACACAGCGATGCTTTGGGAGAAATGACCGCACAATATTTTAAGCCCTATTGCCCCAGATAATAAGTTTTTAGGTATTCAGTGAAATGTTCTAATTTTTCAGGTTTGAAGAGCTAGGTTTTTAGTGACAAGATCTTGCTGTGGTAGGCTGATCTGGAACTCCTGAACTCAAGCAATCCTTCCACCTCAGCTTCCCAAGTAACTAGGACTACAGGCATATGCCACCATGCCCATTTAAACTTTTTTTTTTTTGGTAAAGAGCCAATTGCTCAGTCTGGCCTCAAGCTCTAGCCTCAAATGATCCTCCCGCCTCCACCTCCCAAAGTGCTGGGATTATAGACATAAGCCACCACGCCTGGCCACGTTTACTGGTTTATTATAAAGATATTACAAAGGACTCAGATGAAGAGATGCATAAGACAAGGTATGGGGGAAGGGGTGCAAAGCTTTAATGCCTTGCCTGGGTGTGCCATCCTCCAGGAACCGCCATGTGTTCAGATATCCAAACTCAGTCCTCTTGGTTTTCTAGGGAGGCTTCACGATGACAGCATTCCTTTCCCCAGGGTATAGGACAGAACCCTCTCTGAAATGGGGGTCTTAGGACTCACAGAAAGGTAGGGGAAGATTACGAGTCCTGTCTTAGGGAAGGTAAAAGGGCACAAGTTAGGTGAGTTTCCTGTGGCCTAACAGACCCAACATGACTATAACAAGGGCTATAGAAGTTATGAGACAGGAACTGTGGGCAAAGAACGGTAAAACCAGAGTGACTAAGGCAGATTACCTAAAACAATGCGTGAAACCATTCTCAGGTACATGAATATCAAAGGCATATTTATAGATATGCTATTCCTGCATTTGTGTAATATACCCATGGGTACTTCTTGCATGCCAACCACTAACTAGAGATTAACTGGCCAGTGATTTAAAGTCCTAAGTATGTGCTTAAATCATGCCAGTTTTAGTACCAGAAAATGTTATTTTTCTACTATAAACCTGAAAAAACCAAACAGGGCTCCCCACACCACTCCCAATTTTGTGCCAAGAATCACATTTACTTAAGTTGTATTACAGAAGATAGTGAAGAGGGAGGATTGAGAACTTCCTTAGTACACCTTCACTCCCTCAAATATTTTCTATTAGCACTGTGCATGTATTACTGCCTAGTATCCATTGGCATAGAAGCCTAAGAACTGCTTATGTTGCCAGACTGAGACAAGGATAAGCATTTTTACCAAATACAGGTAAAATCTCATTTGTTGCTGCAATATTTTCACAATAAAGTTAAGCTGTTAGTCCTTAAGAACCAACAGTGTGGGGCCGGGCGCGGTGGCCCAAGCCTGTAATCCCAGCACTTTGGGAGGCCGAGACGGGCGGATCACAAGGTCAGGAGATCGAGACCATCCTGGCTAATATGGTGAAACCCCGTCTCTACTAAAAAATACAAAAAACTAGCCAGAC
>NW_016824266.1:30002-38425 GCF_001698545.2 Rhinopithecus bieti
GGATTTTGGCCTTCACATTTTCGATGGTGTCACTGGGCTCCACCTCCAGGGTGATGGTCTTGCCGGTCAGGGTCTTCACGAAAATCTGCATACCACCTCTCAGACGCAGGACCAGGTGCAGGGTCGACTCCTTCTGGATGTTGTAGTCAGAAAGAGTGCGGCCATCTTCCAGCTGCTTGCCTGCAAAGATGAGCCTCTGCTGGTCGGGGGGAATGCCTTCCTTATCCTGGATTTTGGCCTTCACATTTTCGATGGTGTCACTGGGCTCCACCTCCAGGGTGATGGTCTTGCCGGTCAGGGTCTTCACGAAGATCTGCATTTTGACCTAGTTTAAAAGTAAAACATAAGCGTGTCATCTCAGGATCATTGTATTTCTTGCTTCAAGAATTCTTGCTTCATCTAATATGCTTCAAAGTTAGCAACTATTCCTTCAAAATGCCTTAAACACGTTAACATTCCGCTAATCTTCCCTCATTTATACAAGGCTAAATCACTTAATATGAAATTCGTCACTCAAGGTTTCAACGTCAAGAGCGGAGAATCCAGAGCGCTCCTTAACAAGCGTCCACAGCTTTCTCCACTAACAGTTGCGGATATTCAAACTCCCCCGACCGAACTTCAAACTGCCTAAAACCTAAGCACGGTGTTAGGTAAACTGAAAACAAAACCGAACCCACAAGACTCGCGAAGTAAAAATCCCACTAAACACATAGGGGCACCTTTCTCACACTGGGATTCCGAAGTAAAGGTTTCCAAAAGCCACACAAACTACTACCTCTTTTCGCCTTCCCCCGAAGTAAACGCGAGAGAATCGCCGTCGGTTAAGCGTCCGTTAGTTTCTGTCGCCGCGCGCGCGCGCGCGGCAACCGCCCTCGCCCCCCTCAGGTCAACAAGGCCCACTCTCCCGGAAAGGCCCGGCGCCGCGTCACCTCGCCCTCCCCTCCCCCACGCCCTCCCCTCAGCGGCCCACCCAACCCCAAGAAGCCTCCAGCTTGACTTCACCCACTCCCCCCTCTCACGCCCTCGGAGGTCGTTACGGCTGCGGGACAGTACCTGTTAGCAGTTACGAGGATGCTGCGAATCACCAATCACGGTCAGCCGCAGACACACCAAAACGAGCACACCCAACAAAGCCGGCCGCCCCTGAATGCTCCGGTTTGGCGGAGCGCAAATTTATGCAACGTGTGTTGCGTTGCTTATCACTTCTTACGTAGACGCCGTCTCCGTGCGCCGCTGAAAGTAGTTCGCCGCGCCCAACATCCCGAGACGTAGTTTAGGCTTTTCAACTGAGCCACAAATTCCTCATAGCCGTAAGGAAGGATCCTAACAAATTATGTCCCTTCTTTTCTATGCGCTTCTCTTCCTTCTTTAGGAAAATATAAGAAAATTATAAGGCGGATGAATTCGAGTTAAAGAAACCTTCCTCGAAAGCTCTGGAAACTTCCTTGCAGCGCCGGCACTGATTGGTTAGGCCTGCGAAGGCGAGGTCGGCGCTGATTGGTGGGGGACGTAGTGACTCTATTGTTGCTGGGCTCCGCCTGGGGTGATTTAGCGCCGACGTTGCTAAGTAACTGAGTGCGCGTGCGCTGCACGGGCGCGCCTTCCTGAAAGAGGGTATTTCCGGCGGGAGAAGGAAGAAGGTGTTTGTTTTTTTACCTTTTTTTTTCTTTTTTTTTTTACTGAGAGGGAGTTTCGCTCTTAGTTCCCAGGCTGGAGTGCAATGGCGCGATCTCGGCTCACCGAAACCTCCGCCTCCCGGGTTCAAGTGATTCTCCTGCCTCAGCCTCCCAAGTAGCTGGGATTACAGGCGTGCTCCACCACGTCCGGCTAATTTTTTGTATCTTTAGTAGAGACGCGGTTTCACCGTGTTGGCCAGGCTGGTCTCGAATTCTGTACCTCAGGTAATCCACCCACCTCGGCCTCCCAGAGTGGGCCGCCGCGCCTCAGAAGCGGGACGGCATGGCACCCGATGTCGCGACACCTGGTGGTGATTGTGAAGCACAGTTCCCTGTCCCATGTTTTAAAAAACGCGACCCTGGTCGGGCGCGGGGGCTCACGCCTGTAATCCCAGCACTTTGGGAGGCCGAGGCGGGTGGATCACGAGGTCAGGAGTTCAAGACCAGCGTGGCCAAGATGGTGAAACCCCCCCACCTCTACTACAAATATTTTAAAAATTAGCCGGGCGTGGTGGCAGGCGCCTGTAATCCCAGCAACTTGGGAGGCTGAGGCAGATAATTGCTTGAACCCAGGAGTCAGAGATTGCAGTGAGCCGAGATCGCGCCACTGCACTCCAGCCTGGCGACAGAGCGAGACTCCGTCTCAACAAACAAAAAACGCGAGCCCCTCATACACTGGCCAGTTGTTTTTGCTTTTTTGAGACAAAGTCTGGCTCTGTCCCGCATGCTGGAGTGCAGGCTCACTGCAGCCTCGACCTCCAGGGTTCAAGTTATCCTCCCACCTCAGCCTCCCAAGCAGCTGGACCACAGGTGTGGACCATGCCTGGCTTTTACATTTTGTATTTATTTTTTGAGACAGAGACTCGCTCTGTCACCCAACCTGAAGGCCAGTGGCATGATGTGGCTCACTGCAACCTCCGCTTCCCTGGTTCAAGCGATTCTCCTGCCTCAGCTTCCTGAGTAGCTGGGATTACAAGTGCTTGCCACCATGCTTGGCTAATTTTTGTATTTTTCAGTACAGGTGGGGTTTCACCATGTTGGTCAGGCTGGTCCTGAACTCCTGACCTCAGGTGATCTGTCTGCCTCGGCCTCCCAAAGTGCTGGGATTACAGGTATGAGCCACCGTGCTCGGTCTAATTTTTTTGATTTTTTTTTTTTTTGGTAGATCAGAGTCTTGCTATGTTACCCATGCTGTCATTGAACTGTTGGGCTCAAGAGATCTGCCTCCCTCGGGCTCCCAAAGTGCTAAGATTACAGGCATGAACCACTGTGCCTGGCAGACTAGCCATTTTTTATTTTTGTTCATGGTTATTGCAGGGTTGTGGAGCTTTAAATCATGCTTCTGTAGTCAGAGTGCTCTTAATTGCGTTGTCTTAATCCTCATCACGGCCCTAGGACAGTCTGTAAATCTGGAGTTGAGAGTGGGACCCTCTGCGGGGACCGGGCACCTGTTGCTGAAGCCCCTCACCACCAGGCCCAGAGAGGTGAGGCTGGAGTCCAGGGTGACAGTGGCTGGGCTTCGCTCTGGCTCCGATAATACCTGCAAATCCAGTCCTTCCCTGTTTCTCCAAACTGGTAGGAAAAAAAAGTGCAGATTAGGGAGCCGAAACCCCATTTCAAGAAACGGGAATTCACCTATAAGAAAGTAGCTGATACTGCTCCCATTGACGTGCTTGTTGTGCAAGGGTGGGGTTAACCAGCTAGGACCAAGCGACGGGTTTCCCTACACCCTGGGTGTGGCCACTCGTCCTGCAAGGAGATAACCCAAGGAAGGTGAGTAAGGCAGATGTGTTTGGATCCTGGTGCCTGGCAGAGTCACGGGGGTGGGGTGGAAGTAAACATGAAATTGCCTGTTTTTCACGTGATACCAACCTTCATAATGTAAGAAGTAGTCTAGAAATGTGCATATTAATACAATTAAGTAAACATCACTTAGAAAGGTCGCTAATTACTAAATTCAACATACCTGATCATAACGTTAAGAAACTGTCGACAAAATGAGCTGGTATATGAGTTAACACCTAGGCAACTTTCAGTTAAATTAAATAAAACCGGGATCTACTGTCTCCTGACGTGAATAAGCAGGAGATAGAAATAAACAGTTTAAGATAATTTTGGAAGTGATTTTGAACGACTTGGGAGGTAGTTTATAAAACGTTTATTTGATTATACAAAGTATGGATTTTCCTTTTTGTTAGCCTAACAGTGATTCTAAATTTATTTCACCAACAAGCAGCTCCTCCTGAATCATGTTGATCGAAGAATGAGCTAGAAGGCAGATCTCATGACTGGTATAATGACTTCACTGGGAAGTTCTAGCAGTTGCCAGAACTTATAGTTAGTCATACAGGCTCCTGGTTCAGTGTTTTCCCAAAGTAGGTAATTTGGTAACCTAAGATCAAGAATTTGGTAATCTGGCACAGTAGGCACTGTGCTCAATAAATGTTTGTTCAGTGATGAAAATGCAATTTTCTCTTTTGTTCAACTGGAGAAAAGAAATTTTGTGACAGCCTTGAAACACAAAGCAAAAAGACAGTAGAGTACTGTATTTCATCTCCATAGGCAAATGCTGTTTGCCTTGGCAGTTCCTTCAAAAGAAACAAAGGGGGATTGATTCTGAGATCTAAGTGATTTTACTTGGCTAGATGCCTTTTAATGAAAATCTGTGACAAAACTGTAGTTCCAATTAAAAGTTCACAGTTGTTTTCTTGACATTATTTGGTGATGTTTAAAATGTGGAATTAATCTCTGATTTGTCAATTCCTTTATATTTCACATTTGGCTATTTCAGTTCAATTATGTAATGAACTCCTGATTTTTTACAAGCAAGTGAGAAACGTTGATATTGAATGCCCAAAGGAACACAGAGCAAAATTCTGTACTGTTTTCATGTTAGGCCTGAAAAGTACAGAAATCTATCCATTAAAAAATAGCTACTTTAGGCAGATTTCAGTGGCTCACGCCTGTAATCCCAGCAGTTTGGGAGGCTGAGGCAGGTGGATCACTTGAGTCCAGGAGTTCAAGACCAGCCTGGCCACCATGGCAAAACCCATCTCTACTAAAAATACAAAAATTATCTGGGCGTGGTGACGCACTCCTGTGATCCCAACTACTTGGGAGGCTGAGGCATGAGAATCCCTTGAACCCAGGAGGTAGAGGTTGCAGTGAGCTGACATCACGCCACTGCACTCCAGCCTGGGTGACAGAGTGAGACTCCATCTCAAATACAAACAAAAAAATAGCTATCTTAAATGTTTTTTAACATATGTATTTATTATCTATTTTAGAGTATCTGTTGCCCAGGCTGGAGTGCAGTGGTGCAATCATAGCTTACTTCAGCCTCCAACTCCTGGGCTCAAGCACTCCTCCTGTGTCAGCCTTCCAAGTAGATGGGATTACACATACAAGCCGCTCTGCCTGGCTACAATATTGTTATCATGAAATAGTACATAAATTCATGAAAGCTGAAGGTAACAAACCAAATACCATATAATCCCCAATTTGCTTAAGCATTTAAAACCTTTTTTTTGGCCGGGCATGGTGGCTTACACCTATAATCTCAGCGCTTTGGGAGGCCAGATCGCCTGAGGACAGGCGGTGGATCACCTGAGGTCAGGGCTTTGAAACCAGCCTGGCCAACATGGCGAAACCCCGTCTATACTAAAATACAAAATTAGCCAGGCATGGTGGCGCATGCCTGTAATCCCAGCTACTTGGGAAGCTGAGATAGGAGAATCACTTGAACCTGTTAGGCGGAGGTTGCAGTGAGCCAAGATGGTGGCATTGCACTCCAGCCTGAGCAACAAGAGCAAAACTCCATCTCAAAAAAAAAAAAAAAAAAACTTTTATTTTTAAATTTTAAATTGTGATTTAAAAAAAATACATAATCTGGCCGGGCGCGGTGGCTCACACCTGTAATCCCAGCACTTTGGGAGGCCGAGGCAGGTGAATCACAAGGTCAGGAGATCGAGACCATCCTGGCTAACACGATGAAACCATGTCTCTACTAAAAATACAAAACATTAGCTGGGCATGGTGGCGGGCACCTGTAGTCCTCGGGAGGCTGAGGCGGGAGAATGGCATGAACCTGGGAGGCAGAGCTGGCAGTGAGCCGAGATTGTGCCACTGCACTCTAGCCTGGGCAACAGAGCAAGATTTCTGTCTCAAAAAAAAAAGAAAAAAGAAAACACATAACCTGACATTTACCCCCAATTTTGGCTGTACAATTTGCTAGTGTTAACTATATTCATATTATTGTGCAACAGTTTGTTTTTTTGTTTGTTTGTTTTGAGAGAGTTTTGCTCTTGTTGGCCAGGCTGGAGTGTAGTGGCATGATCTCTGCTCACTGCAACCTCCGTCTCCCGGGTTTAAGCAGTTCGCCTGCCTCAGCCTCCCAGATAGCTGGGATTACAGGTGCCCACCAACACGCCCAGCTAATTTTTGTATTTTTAATAAAGACAGGGTTCACCATGTTGGTCAGACTAGTCTCAAACTCCTGACCTCAAGTGATCCACCCGCCTTGGCCTCCCAAAGTGCTGGGATTACAGGCGTGAGCCACTGCGCCCGGCCATGTGCAACAGATCTCTGGCACTTTTTCATCTTGTAAAACTGAAGCTCTGTCTACATTGAACAATAACTCCCTTTTCCCCCTCCTCCCAATCCTGGCATCCACCATTCTACTTTCTGTCTCTATGAGTTTGACTACTTTAATGCCTCATATAAGTGGAATTGTACAATATGTGTTTTTTTGTTACTGGCTTATTTAATTATTTATTTTTAAGATAGCGCCTTGCTTTGTTACCTAGGCTGGAGTGCAGTGGTGCAAACGTGACTCACTATAGCCTCGACCTCCTAGGCTCAAGTGATCCTCCTGCCTCAGCCCCTGAGTAGCTGGGGCTATAGGCACACGTCACCACATCAAGCTAATTTTTTTGTATTTTTTGTAGAGATGGGGTTTCACCATGTTGCCCAGGCTGGTCTCAAACTCCTGAGTTCAAGCGATTTCCAACCTCAGCCTCCTGAAGTGCTGGGATTGCAGATATGAGCCACCATGCCTGGACTGGCTTATTTCATTTAGCATAATGTCCTCAAGATTCATCCATGTTTTAGCATGTGACAGAATTTCCTTCTTTTTTTGAGACGGAGTCTTGCTTAGTTGCCCAGGCTGGAGTGCAGTGGCAAGATCTCAGCTTACTGCAACTACTGTCTCCTGGGTTCAAGCAATTCTCCCGTCTCAGCCTCCCTAGTAGCTGGGATTACAGGCACCCACCATCATGCCCACCTAATTTTTTTTGTATTTTAGTAGAGAGGGGGTTTCACCATGTTGGTCAGGCTGGTCTTGAACTCCTGACCTCAAGTAATTTGCCCATCTCGGCCTCCCAAAGTGCTAGGATTACAGGTGTGAGCCACCGCACCCGGCCTCCTTTTTTAAGACTAATATTCCCTTGTATCTACCTCATTTTCTTTTCTTTCTTTCTTTTTTTTTTTTTTGAAACGGAGTCTTGCTCTGTCGCCCAGGCTGGAGTGCAGTGGCCGGATCTCAGCTCACTGCAAGCTCCGCCTCCCGGGTTTACGCCATTCTCCTGCCTCGGCCTCTGAAACAGCTGGGACTACAGGCGGCCTCCACTTCGCCCGGCTAGTTTTTTTTTTGTATTTTTAGTAGAGACGGGGTTTCACCATATTAGCCAGGATGGTCTCGATCTCCTGACCTCGTGATCCGCCCGTCTCGGCCTCCCAAAGTGCTGGGATTACAGGCTTGAGCCACCGCGCCCGGCCTCTACCTCATTTTCTTTATCCATTCGTCTGTTGATGGACACTTGAGTTGTTTCTACATTTTAGCTATTGTGAATAATACTGCAGTGAACATGGGTGTACAAATATCTGTTCAAGTCCTTTCAGATCTTTTGGGGTATATACCCAGAAGTGGAATTGCTGGACCATACGATAATTCAATGTAAAAAAAATTTTTTTTTTTTTTTTTTTTTGGTGACAGGGTCTTGCTTTGTTGCCCAGGCTGAAGTGCACTGGTGCAATGACAGCCCACTGTAGCCTTGATGTCCCAGACTCAAGGGATCCTTCCATGTCAGCTCCCAGAGTAGTCGGGGCTATAGGCATGTACCACCATGCCTAACTAATTTTTAACTTTTTTGTAGCGACAGGAATCTCACTGTGTTGCCCAGGCTGGTCTCAAACTTCTGGCCCCAAGCAGTCCTCCGACCTCAGCCTGCCAAAGTGCTGAGATTACAGGTGCAAGCCACAGTGCCTGGCCCAAAATGGTGGCTCTTGTCTGTAATCCCAGCACTTTGGGAGGCCGAGTCAGGAGGATCAGTTGAACTCAGGAGTTTGAGACCAGCCTGGGCAACATAGTGAGATCTTGTCGCTGTAAAAAAATGTTTTTGGCCGGGCGCGGTGGCTCACGCCTGTAATCCCAGCACTTTGGAAGGCCAAGGTGGGTGAATCACAAGGTCAGAAGATTGAGATCGTCATGGGTAACATGGTGAAACCCTGTCTCTGTTAAAAATACGAAAAGATTAGCCAGGCGTGGTGGCGGGCACCTGTAGTCCCAGTTACTCGGGAGGCTGAGGCAGGAGAATGGTGTGAGCCCAGGAGGCAGAGCTTGCAGTGAGCTGAGATTGCACCACTGCACTCCAGCCTGGGCGACAGAGCGAGATTCTATCTCAAAAAAAAAAAAAAGTTTTAATTTAAAATTTTATTTTTTTCTTTTCTTTTCTTTTTTTTTTTTTTTTT
>NW_016824266.1:38702-50358 GCF_001698545.2 Rhinopithecus bieti
GCTAGTTTTTTGTATTTTTAGTAGAGACGGGGTTTCACCATGTTAGCCAGGATGGTCTCGATCTCCTGACCTCATGATCCACCCGTCTCGGCCTCCCAAAGTGCTGGGATTACAGGCTTGAGCCACCACGCCCGGCCAAAATTTTATTTTTTTCTTTTCCAAAATGCAGAAAAGATCAATTTTTAATTTTTGAGGAATCACCATACTGTTTTCCGTAGCAGTTGCACCATTTTTTTCTTCCTTTCCTTTTTTTTTTTTTTTTTTAGAGGTACAGTTTCTCTTGTTGCACAGGCTGTAGTACAATGGTGCAGTCTTGACTCACTGCATCCTCTGCCTCCCGAGTTCAAGTGATTCTCCTGTCTCAGCCTCCCAAGTAGCTGGGTTTACAGCATGCACCACCACACCCCACTAATTTTTTGTATTTAGTAAAGAGGGAGTTTCACCATGTTTGTCAGGCTGGTCTCGAACTCCTGACCTCAGGTGATCCACCCACCTTGACTTTCCAAATTGCTGGGATTACAGGCGTGAGCCACTGCACCTGACATTTTTTTTTTTTTTTTTTTTTTTTTTTTTTTTTTTGAGACGCAGTCTCGCTCTGTCGCCCAGGCGGGACTGCAGTGGTGCCATCTCAGCTCACTGTAACCTCTGCCTACCAGATTCAAGCGATTCTCCTGCCTCAGCCTCCCGAGTAGCTCGACTACAGGCGCCCGCCACCAAGCCCAGTTAATTTTTTTTTTTTTGTATTTTTAGTAGAAACGGGGTTTCACCATGTTGGTCAGGCTAGTATCAAACTCCTGATCTTGTGATTTGCTCGCCTTGGCATCCCAAAGTACTGGGATTACAGGCGTGAGCCACCGCGCCTGGCCTGATTTACTCATTTTTTTTTTTTTTTTTTTTTTTTTTTTTTTTTTCCTTTTTGTGGAGAACGGGGTCTCGCTGTATTACCCAAGCAGGTCTCGAACTCCTGGGCTCAAGCTATCCTCCCGCCTCTGCCTCCCTGAGAGCTGGGATTACAGGCGTGAGCCACCGCGCCCGGCCGATTTACTCATTTTTAACCTTTGGTTTCCCTATCTGTAAAGAAAAAAATGTGGACTAGATGTCATCCTACCTTTTCAAATTAAGGTGAGTCTTAAATCTTTGTCTTTTTGCCTAGTTTCCATTGCCTTTTCATAGCTGTCCTTTAGGAGACTGATATTTTATTTTTTCCTATGCTTTTCTAGGGAATTCTCAAGCCTAGTCAAGAAATCAAGAAACTGAGGCTTGCTGTAGCAATTTCCCAAGCTGTCAGAAAGTTAGGTTATGGATGGGCACGGTGGCTCACACTTGTAATCCCAGCACTTTGGGAGGCTGAGGCGGGTGAATTCCTTGAGCTAAGCTCAGGAGTTTGAGACCAGTCTGGGCAACATGGCAAAACCCCATCTCTACAAAAATACAAAACAACTGGGTGCAGTGGCATGCACCTGTAGTCCTAGCTATCTGGGATGATGAGGTGGGAGGATTGCTTGAGCCCAGGAGGTGGAGGTTGCAGTCAGCCGAGATAGGACATTTAAACATAGATTAGATCGGGCACGGTGGTTCATACCTGTAATCTCAGCACTTTGGGAGGCCAAGGCGGGTGGATCACTTGATGCCAGGAGTTGAGACCACCCTGGCCAACATGGGGAAACCTGGTCTTTACTAAAAATACAAAAAATTAGCCGGGTGTGGTGGCGGGTGCCTGTAATCCCAGCTACTTGTGAGGCTGAGGCAGGAGAATCTCTTGAACCTGGGAGGTGGAGGTTTCAGTGAGCTAAGATTATGCTATTGCACTCTGACCTGGGTGACAGAGCGAGACCCATTAGATTTATGGCCAGCTGTGTTGCATTTAAACATCGATTACACTTATGGGACCTAATACATATATATATGTGTATGTATATATATATGTGTGTGTGTGTGTATATATATATTACAATCTCTGATACATAAATTTGAAATGCAGTGATTATACATATTAAATCAGCCTTTGTATTATGTTCTCATTGATGTGTACATACTACAACGCATTTACAACCATTATTGTAAATTCCTCCAGCTAGCTATTCCTGGGCACTGTTATGCTCTTGAAGTTTGAATCCTGAGCCAAGAGAAAGATACTAGGTCGTTCATCCAGTCAGCAGACATTTGTTGAGCAAGTTCTGGGTGTGGGAGGCATTTGGATTGCTGACTGAGACAGGATATGGACTCCACCCAAGAGAAAGATGGTCTTGGTGCCCGTAAGGGGGTCATTGTGAGGACTAACAGTATCCACCTTAAGGAGTTGTTGGAGAATTCAGTGAGTTAATTCGTGTCGAGAGTTTATTTATTGATTGATTGATTTTTGAGATGCAGTCTCACTCTGACTTGCCCAGGCTAGAGTGCAGTGGTACAATCTTGGCTCACTGCAGCCTCCGCCTCACGGGTTCAAGCGATTCTCCTGTCTCAGCCTCCCGAGTAGCTGGGATTACAGGCATGCACCACCATACCTGGCTGATTTTTGTATTTTCAGTAGAGACAGGGTCCCACTATGTTGGCCAGGCTGGTCTCGAACTCCTGATCTCAGGTGATCTGCCTGCCTCGGCCTCCCAGAGTGCTAGGATTATAGGCGGGAGCCACTTGGCCAAGTTCTTAAGGATTAAATGGACTTGCCTCATGTGGTTGCATTAATATGGCTAAAGTGCTTAGAACAGATCCTGGGCATTGAAAGCACTCAATAAATATTAGCTATGTAGAAAGCTAACTGATTGCTGACTGAGACAGACCAATCAGAGGCACATACAGACTTCTGTGGAGGCACAGAGGAGGAAGGGGCCGTTTAGCTGTCTGGAGTAGGGCAGGAGGGGAACCAGAACATTTCAGAGAAGGCATTATTTAGAAACCCAGTCACAAGGCAGGAGGGAATAGGTAAAAGATGAGAAGGCATAGAGTATTGAGGAAATAGTGGGGAGCAATTTATAGCTGGAATTTAGGGCAGCTGCTTGTGGGCCTGTGGTTTTCCACGGGAGAAGCAGCCAGGGCTCAACTCGCCAGCAGCCTCGTCATCTCCAGCCATCCTGGCCATCTGTAGTTCTCAGGAAACACCAAGTTTTTTCCCATTTGTGGACCTTTGCAACCAATGTTTCCTTTGCCTAAAACTCTTCTCATGGCCATTTCTGTTTCATATTTTAGGCAGAGTAACTGTTGCCCCCTCAGAAAGACCTCTGACATCCACCTCTGCTCCTGCAACTCAGTCATAACACCCAGGTTATTTCTTTCTCAACAATTTCATATTAGGCTGGGTGCCAGTGGCTCACACCTGTAATCCCAGCACTTTGGGAGGTCGAGGCGGCCAACCCGGCCAACATGTTGAAAGCCTGTGTCTATTAAAAATACAGAAATTAGCTGGATGTGGTAGTGGACCCCGTCTCTACTAAAAATACAAAAATTAGTCGAGCGTGGTGGTGGGCACCCGTAATTTCAGCTACTTGGGAGGCTGAGGCAGGAGAATCATTTGAACCTGGGAGGCAGAGGTTGCAGTGAGCCAAGATCACACCACTGCTCTCCAGCCTGAGTGACAGAGCGAGACTCTGTCTCAAAAAAAAATATTTTGTATTTGTTCAGTCTGTAACTTTACTGCTTGATTGGTTGCTTATCTCTTTGTTTTCCCCCAAGTAGAACGTAAACTCCACAAGGGTACATTCCTTGTCTATCTCGTTTATCACCATATCTCCACACGTAGCCAGCTGGCATAGTGCCTTCTACCTAATCAGCACTTAGTAAATATTTATTTTTAAGTAATCTTTTTTTTTTTTTTTTTTTGAGACAGAGTCTCACTCGTCACCCAGACTGGGGTGCAGTGACACAATCACTGCAGCTTCGACCGCCCAGCCTCAAGGGATCCACCCACCTCAGCTTCCCAAGTAGCTGGGACTACAGACACACACCACCATGCTCAGCTAATTTTTCATATATATATATATATATATATAGTTTGTTTGTTTGTTTGTTTGAGAGATAGGGTTTCCCATGTTACCAGGCTGGTCTCCAACTCTCAGCCTTAAGCAATGCTCTCTGAACAGCCTCCCAAAGTACTGGTATTACAAGTGTGAGCCATCGCACCCAGCTCTCTTCTTTCAATTCATTTTCTGATTGGTTTTGGTTCTGTCTGAGCACTAAAGGAGTAGAGTCACCCAAAAAGAACAAGCATCTAGCTAGAAGACCTATTGCAAGGTGGACAGCTGTCACACCCGTAGCTTCCTTTAGGTAACTGTTAACTGACAATTTTCTAGAGAGTAATACTAGACTTTAGCCACCGCACATAAAAGACAGATTAAAATAAACCTCTATGTACTTGCAGTCCACCTAACATTTCAAAGGCAAGAGATTAAAACCACCATCTGGGCCACCAGTCCCTGGGGAATGGCACAAGCAAACCCTCCAGGTCGGCTGAGGCTGCTCTCAAGGTACTGTCAGAATTAAATACTTCCCTGATATGTGTGTGTGTGTGCACATGTACGTTTGTTTATAGTTACATAATATGGTCTTGTTTCTCCTCCCTCAAAACACTAGTTTTTCAGTCCCACCCTTCATTGGAAGCCCAACTCAAGTTTCATCAGGGGACTCCTCCACCTTCCAATGTCCTCACCAACCATCACTCAGTTGCTCTTGGCCCAGCTGTCTGGTGTCAACACTGTAGGACTTTCATGCTGTGTTTGTTCATTCAGAAAGATAATGCTCTCCACTATATACAAATTATTTTGCAGGAAACAAAGATGAATCAATACAGAGCCTACCTTAAAGGAGTTAACCAAGGGAGAAAACAGATTATAAATAGGATTTTTTTTTTTTTAAAGTAGCCAGGCAGGCTGGCTCATGCCAGTAATCTCACTACTTTGGGAGGCCAAGGTAGGGGAATTGCTCAAGCCCAGGAGTTCAAGACCAGCCTGGGCAACACGGCAAGACGCCATCTCTACAAAAAATAAAATAAAAATGGCTGGGCATGGTGGCACACACCTGTAGTCCCGGCTACTTGGGAGGCTGAGGTGGGAGAACTGTTTGAGCCTGGGAGGTGGAGGTTGCAGTGAGCTATGAGAAGCACCACTGCACTCCAGCATGGGTGACAGAGCGAAACCCTGTCTCAAAAAAAATTAAAAATTAAAATAATAAAAGTATTAATTAACAAAAGTGCTTTGTCTGGGAAAGTTCAAAGTCAAACGTGATTATCTGGATGGAATGATCAGAACCAGCTTTCACAGAAGAGGTAACAAGAGAGCATCAAGAATGGCTGGAACCTGAACTAAGAACAGGGGAAAGGACTATCCAGGTCAGGTTTCTTAACCATGGCACAAGGAATGTTTGCACTAAAAAATCCTTTGTGGTGAGGGCCTCCCCTTGTGTAGTAAGTTTAGTACCACCCTTGGCCTCTACCAACTAGATGCCAGTAGCACCCCTCCAGCTGTGACAACCAGTCTCTACACACGCCATATACCCTGCAAGGGTGGGGGAAGCAAAACCATCCCTGTTTGAGAACAAGGAAAGGAAACAGCACATGCAAAAGCATGGAGACAAACAGTGCAGGGCAGGAGAATGATTTGGTTGAAATAGAAAGGTGTCATGACTGGGACTGGCACAGTGGCTCATACCTGCAATCCCAGCACTTTGCAAGGCCGAGGTGGGAGGGCTGCTTGGACCCAGGAGTTCAAGCTCAGCCCGGGCAACACAGTGAGACCCCATCTCCACAGGGGGGAAAAAAAATACAAAAATACAAAAATTAGCCAGCTGTGGCGGCCTGCACCTGTAGCCCCAGCTTCTCGGGAGGCTGAGGCAGGAGGAGCACGTCAGCCCAGGAGTTCAAGGCTGTAGTGCGTTATGATCGTGTTACTGCACTACAGCCTGAGCAACTGAACAAGACCTTGTCTCTAAAATATAAAAATAATAAAATGCTGTAATAATTCGCTATGAAAGTCAGGGCTAAAACACAATACAGTAATGACATACAGGGTTAGAAGTCTTCTGGAACCACAAGGCTTCATACATTTCATTTCAAAGTTTGGGATGTATTCTGTGAATGAAGAGGAACCAAAAAAGGTCTCTGACCTGAGAGTAACAAGTGCACTAAGACTGGTTGATAATGTTTGGAAAGGATGGGAAATGTTGGTTAATGTCAGTCTTTGGTGAGGGGATTTTAAAGGGTTGCTGTTTAAACAATTTATACTCAGTATTTTCTTCATCAACTGAAGAGTGGTGAACGTTTTTCAGTCAAAAGCTTACATATGTATGATATTTCATAATGAAATTTTTTCTTAAAAACTTATATAAACATTTTTAGATTTCTTTGGTGCTAGACAATGTTTTGACTTTTAGACAGACTGTATTTCAGATGACATGCTTGCCTAATTTTATTCTTGAATATGGATAGCCTTTTTACACAAGCATATATCAACCTATAACTAGATTACAAAGTGACTATAGTTTTCTCCTGGTTCCACTCACAATGAGAACAATTATTTAATAGGCACAGATTTGTAACTGCTTTAACATTGTTAGATCTTTATTTGGAGAATTTCTTCATACTTTGAACACATAAGCAAGGCTTGTTTTGTATATTTATGTATGTGGAAAGAGGAAGTTATACAAAGGAGGAAAATTTGGCAAGGAAGAACCTCATCAATGCCAAGTCAAATCTTCAACACTGTGGGCCAGGTAGAAAAAGCTGTTAATATCTAACATTCAGTAAATACTTACTATATGCATCAAGCACTATTCTGAGACTTGACATGTATTAATTCTTAACTCAAAACAACCCTATGACATAGTATCTTCTTCCACAAGCTGTTTCTGATTGATTGATTGATTTTTGAGACAGGGTCTGGTTCTGTTGCCCAGGCTGGAGTGTAGTGGCGAGATCTCAGCTCCCTGCAACCTCTGCCTTCCAGGCTCAAGTCAACCTCCCATCTCAGTCTCAGTCTCACCATGTTGCCCAGGCTGGTCTTGAACTCCCAGACTCAAGTGATCCGCCCGCTTCCCAAAGTGGCGGGATTACAGGCATGAGCCACCACGCCCAGTTTGTTCCTAATCTTTCTAACCAAAATAAACACTATTTACAGTATAGGGTTTTAGAGCAAACACTTTGCCCAAGTTAACTGGTCCATGGCAGGGCTAGGGACTCGGGCTCCAAAAGGGAGGACCAGGCTGTTGACCTTGCTATAAGGTGGTGGTGAGCCCCCACGGAGTCTCGCTCTGTCACCCGGGCTGGAGTGCAGTGGCCAGATCTCAGCTCACTGCAGCCTCCGCCTTCTGGGTTCAAGTGATTCTCCTGCCTCAGCTTCCTGATTAGCTGAGATTACAGGCATGCACTACCACGCCCAGCTAATTTTGTATTTTTATTACAGACGGGGTTTTTCCATGTTGGCCAGGCTGGTCTCGAATTCCTGACTTCAGGTGATCTGCCTGCCTCAGCCTCCCAGAGTGTTGAGATTACAGGCGTGAGCCACTGCATCTGGCCGACTTTTTTTTTTTTTTTAAGACAAGGTCTCACTGTGTCACCTAGGCTGGAGTGCAGTGGTACATTCATAGATACGGCAACCTTGAACTCCAGGGTTCCAGCAATTCCCCTCTCACCCTCCCAAGTAGCTAGGACACAAAGATAAGTCATCTTGCCAGACTAATTTTTTTTTTTTTAAAGTAGAGATGAGGTCTCTTCCTATGTTGTCCAGACTGGTCTCAAACTCCTGGCCTCAAGTGATCCTCTCATCTTGACCTCCTAAAGTGTCGGGATTATAGCCATAAGCCACTGCATCCAGCCTGTTTTAAAAATAGAAATTGACGAACTGTTCCTAAAATTTATATGTAAATGGAAAGGATCTGGAATAGCCAAACTATTCTTTTAAAAAGGTAAGGCTGGGCACAGTGGCTCACACCTGTAATCCCAGTACTTTGGAAGGCAGAGAAAGGTGGGTCACCTAAGGTCAGGAGTTCAAGACCAGCCTGGCCAACATGTGAAACCCTGTCTCTACTAAAAACACAAAGTCAGCCTGGTATGGTGGCATATGCCTGTAATCCCAGCTACTCAGGAGGCTGAGGCAGGAGAATCGCTTGAACCTATGAGGTGGAGGTTGCAGTGAGATGAGATGGCGCCACTGCCCTCCAGCCTGGGTGACAGAGTGAGACTCTGCCTCAAAATATATAAATAAATAAATAAATAAAACCCATGACAAGATGCCATTTCACAACCTCCATATGGGCAAAAAAATATTAAAGCCAAGTGTGGTGGCTCACTCCTGTAATTCCAACATTTTAAGAGGCCAAGGTGGAGGAGTTGCTTGAGGCTGAGAATTTAACAGCCTGGGCAACAAGTGAGACCCCCATTTCTAGAAAAAAAAAAACAAAAAACTAAAAGTTCAGACAATATCAAGTATTGGATAGGATGTAGAGCAATAGGAACTCTCTCCCACTGTTGGCAAGACTGTAAACTGGTATAACCCCTTCAGAAACAAAATTGAATATGCACATATCCTAGATACAGCAATCCAACTGCAGTTATTATAAAAGAAAAATTGTCCTAAACTTGGCTTGAGGTGGAATATTTTTGGGTAATGTAATTCACAACCTCCTCAAGGAAGACAGTAGTATTCCTAATAAAATATTTGGGCCAGGAGTGGTGGCTGATGCCTGTAATCCCAGCGCTCTGGAAGGCCAAGTTGGGAGGATCGCTTGAGGCTGGGAGTTTGAGACCAGTCTGGACAACATAGCAAGACCCTCCATCTCCACAAAACTTTAAAAAATTCCCTCATGTGGTGGCATGCACCTGCAGTCTTAACTGTTTGGTGGCTGAGGCAGGAGGATCCTTGAGCCCAGGAATCAAGGCTATAGTGAGCTATGATCATACCACTGCTCTCCAGCCTGGGTGACAGAGGGAGATTCTGTCTCTTACCCCCGACCCCAACAAAAAATTTAAGCAATTTTTTGATAGTTTGTAATCGAATTAAGACACTCTCCTGTCAGAGGTCTTTGTTGTTGTAGCAAGACTATAGTGAAACTTTGTCACATATTCATAATCAAATTCCTGAAAGTATTTTATTTTATTTTATTTTATTTTATTTTATTTTATTTTTTTGAGACAGAGTCTTGCTCTGTTGCCCAGGCTGGAGTGCAGTGGCCGGATCTCAGCTCACTGCAAGCTCCGCCTCCCAGGTTCACGCCATTCTCCTGTCTCAGCCTCCCGAGTAGCTGGGACTACAGGCGCCCGCCACGTCGCCCGGCTAGTTTTTTGTATTTTTTATTAGAGACGGGGTTTCACCGCGTTAGCCAGGATGGTCTCGATCTCCTGACCTTGTGATCCGCCCGTCTCGGCCTCCCAAAGTGCTGGGATTACAGGCTTGAGCCACCGCGCCCGGCCGTATTTTTATTTTTCAATTTTTTCTACTATTTATTTTTTGAGGCACGGTCTTGCTCTGTCACCCAGGCTGGAGTGCACTGGCATGATCATAGCTCACTGCAGCCTTGACTTCCTGGGCTCAAGTGATCCTCCCTCCTCCGCTTCCCAAATAGCTGGGACCACAGGCATGCACCACCACGCCCAGCTAATTTATTTTATTTTATTTTTGTTGCAACAGGAGTCTCACTATGTTGCCTAGGCTGGTCTTGAATTCCTGGGCTCAAGTAATTCTCCTGTCTCGGCCTCCCAAAGTGTTGAGATTACAGGTGCGAACCACCGTGCCTAGCTGAAAAGATTTTTAAACATCTCATACACTAGAGAATCTCTTGCACATGTGTGCCAGGAGAGATGAACAAGAATGTTTGTATCAACATTGTTCAGAATAGCAATAACTGTAAACATATATTCCATCAACAGAAAAATGGACGATTGTAGAAAGTTCATCCTGTGCAATAATGAACACACATCAACTCTAGGATACACATCAATATGCATGAATCACAAAAGAAAAGTCTCAGAAGAATGCATGCATTGTTAACTTATATAATGAGTTCAAAAACATGAGACTGCAGGGAGTGGTGGTTCACACCTGTAATCCCAGCACTTTGGGAGGCCAAGGCAGACCAATCACCTGAGGTCAGGAGTTCAAGACCAGCCTGGCCAACCTGGTGAAACCCCGTCTCTACTAAAAATACAAAAATTAGCTGGGCATAGTGGCGTGAGCCTGTAGTCCCAGCTAGTCAGGAGGCTGAGGCAGGAGAATTGAACCTGGGAGGCGGAGGTTGCAGTGAGCCGAGATCACGCCACTGTACTCTAGACTGGGAGACAGAATGAGACTCCATCTCAAAAAAAAAAAAAATTAGCCAGGCATGGTGTCTCGTGCCTGTAATCTCAGGCTCTCAGGAGGCTGAGGCAGGAGAATCACCTGAATCCAGGAGGTGGAGGTTGCAGTGAGCCGAGATGGCACTACTGCACTCCAGCCTGGGTGACAGAGTGAAACCCTGTCTCAAAAAAACCCCGAAGAAACCAGATGATACTAAATGTTATTTAGATATATGTACTTCTATGTGATAAAGATGAGCACAAAAGTCAGAAGGGTGGTTACCTCTTGAGCGGTGAGGGGATGATGGGGCACATCAGAGCAATTGATAAAGCTCCATTGCTTGTCATAGTTGGACATTCTTACTATTGTTTGAATTCTACCTGTACATGATATACATTAGTTAGTATAGCAATAAAGAGTTAAGAAAATCACTCTTGCTGCTATGAGGATGTAGTTTGGGATGAGGCGGGGGGAGACTCTGGTGAGTTCAGTGGATGTGAGAAGAAGTTCAGGACATCTGAGGTCATTATCCATCCTTTTGAGCTCTACCACTTGCTAGCTGTGTGACCCTGAGTGAGTTACTTACACACACCCTCAATTTTCTCAGTGTTGCATCTGTTCTCCTTCTGTGAACACATCACATACTAGTTCTGTTTCTCCTTATCCTGAGTCACCAGAGACTTCATCATGTTGGTTTTAGGGGCCTAAGCTGGAGTAAAAAATGCCCATTTAAAACATTTTTTCAGGCTGGGCGTGGTGGCTCACGCCTGTAATCCCAGCACTTTGGGATTCAGCAGAAAAATGTGGACAATAAAAGTGTTTGCCTTTTTGTGAAGATTGTTAGACAAAGTTTGCAAAGTTCGTCTCAGCACAGTGCCTGGTGCTTAGTAAACACTCAGGACTACCAAGTAGGGCTGCACAGGAAGAAGGGGTGTCTTTTTCTAATTCACTCAGAGGCACTGACAAAGATTCTTTGCTTGGACAAACTTCAGTCAGGCTTCTGAACCTTCTCCAGAGGCCCATCTGTGTACTTCCTTATAAATTTGGTTTTAGCAAAAGAACTCTGCTAAGTCATTTTAGCCAGAACCCTGTATCTTGATATCTGATCATCTTCAATATCTGATTAGGTTTCTCATCCCCCATCATCCTCCAGCGGATGTTGGATCACCTTGGCCTGTCTTCAGCAAGAGTCCTGTTAGGTAGGTTTGGCCAGAATCCCCCTTACTCCTCTTAGTAATTTTCCATCCACTGACCTCCACCCTGCTCCTTGGCTGTAAATTCCCACTTGCCCATGCTGTATTTAGAGTTGAGCCCAATCTCTCTCCCCTATAGCAAAATCCCACTACGGTGGTTTCTATACCCATCTTTTTTTTTTTTTTTTTTTTTTTTTTTTTTTTTTT
>NW_016824266.1:52391-60772 GCF_001698545.2 Rhinopithecus bieti
GCCTCCCAAAGTGCTGGGATTACAGGCTTGAGCCACCGCGCCCGGCCTTTTTTATTTTTTAAATTGTGAAAAACACATACATACACGAAAGGTTGGGCGCAGTGTCTCACACCTGTAATCCCAAAACTTTGGGAGGCTGAGGCAGGTAGATCACCTGAGGTCAGGAGTTCGAGACCAACCTGGCCAACGTATAGTGAAACCCCGTCTCTACTGAAAAATACAAAACTTAACTGGGTGTGGTGGTGCACACCTGTAGTTTCAGCTACTTTCGAATCTGAGACAGAAGAATTGCTTGAACCTGAGATTGCACCATTGCACCCCAGCCTGGGTGACAGAGCAAGACTCCTTCTCTCAAAAAAGAAAAGAAAAGAAAAGAAAAACAACAACAACATGAAAGTTACCGTTTTAACTCTTTAAGTGTGCAGTCCAGTGGCATTAGGTATGTTCATACTGTTGTGCACCCATCACCACCATCCCTCTCCAGAATTTTTTCTTCTTCCCTAACTATACCCATTAAAGAACTCCCGGCAGGGTCCAGTGGCTCACATCTGTAATCTCAGCACTTTGGAAGGTCAAGGCGGGGGGATCACCTGAGGTCAGGAAGTCAAGATGAGTTTGACCAACATGGCAAAACCTAGTCTCTACTAAAAACAAAAAAACTAGCTGGGTGTGGTGGCAGGCATCTGAAATCCCAGCTACTCAGGAGCCCGAGGCATGAGAAGTGTTTGAATCTGGGAGGCAGAGGTTGCAGTGAGCTGAGATTGGGCCACTGCACTCCAGCCTGGCCTACAGAGCAAGACTCCGTCTCAAAAAAACCCAAAAACAACAACAAAAACTCCCTAATCCCCGTACACCCAGCCCCTAGTAACCACCATCCTACTTTTTGTCTACTAATTTGACTACTCTAGGTACAAAAACAACCACTTTTGATTTTCATGATTGGGCATCGATATTGGGACTCTACTGCCGTATTGTGCATCCACAATGTGCAAATGATGAGGCATTCTTTTCTTTATTCATTCTGCTTGTGCTTTAAAGTCCAGGAAGAATTCTTTTTGTGTGTGGTAAAATATATACTGTATAACATAAAATTTTAACTATATAAGTGCACAGTTCAGTGGCAGTAAATATATTCACAGTGTGCAGCATCACCACTATTTCCAGAACTTTTTCATCACCCCAAACAGAAACTCATTAAGAATAACTCGGACCAGGCGCGGTGGCTCACGCCTGTAATCCTAGCACTTTGGGAGGCCAAAGTGGGTGGATCACCTGAGGTTGGGAGCTCCAGACCAGCCTGACAAACATGGCGAAACCCCGTCTTTACTAAAAATACAAAATTAGCCTGGTGTGGTGGTGCATGCCTGTAATCCCAGCTGCTTGGGAGGCTGAGGCAGGAGAATTACTTGAACCCGGGAGGTGAAGGTTACAATGAGCTGAGATCACGCCATTGCACTCCAGCCTGGGCGACAAGAGGGAAACTCCGTCTCAAAAAAAAAACAAAAAACAAAAAACAGTAACTCCCCACTCCCTCCTCCCTCAGCCCCTGGCAATCTCTATTCTACTTTATGGCTGAAGTAGGAGGATGCCTTGAGCCCAGGAGTTCAAGGCTGCAGTGAGCTATGATCACGCCACTGCACTCTAGCCTGGGTGACAGAGTTAGACCCTGTTTCAGAAAATAAAAATAAAAATAGACGTTATGATTTAGTAAGTCTTATCAAAACCTACCCAAACTCATGTATGCTACTAAGAGGGTATAACAGAGATGATGAAAATATTTTCCAAGGACCCAAGAAAGCATATAAGATCCCGTAATAAGCGTTTTGAGTTTATTCTGTTTCTCTAGTTAAATTTTCTTCTTCATTTATAATGTATAAATGTAATTTTGATTTATCTTTCTTCTTTATCAGGCCATCTAGACAAGAGTAATAAACATATATATATACCTATACACACACATCCTGGCAAAAGTCCTAAATTCCATGGGAAAAGAGAGAGGTGCACAAGTTTTCACATTGAAGAAACAGGCTGTTTTATAAAAAAGGAAAACAAAACTAGCATTAGAATTCTCATTTCTGGCCAGGCATGGTGGCTCACACCTGTAATCCCCAGCACTTTGGGAGGCTGAGGCGAGCGGATCACGAGGTCAGGAGTTCGATACCAGTCTGGCTGACATAGTGAAACCCCATCTCTACTAAAAATACAAGAATTAGCCAGGCGTGGTGGCACATGCCTGTAGTCCCAGCTGCTGGGGTGACTGAGAAAGGAGAATCGCTTGAACCCAGGAGGAAGAGGTTCTGGCGAGCCAAGATCACACCACTGTACTCCACCCTAGACAACAGAGTGAGAGTCATCTTTAAAAAAAAAAAAAAAGAATTCTCATTTCCAGCCAGCACTGTGACTCATGCCTGTAGTCCCAGTACTTTGGGAGGCTGAGGTGGGCAGACTGCTTGAGCCCAGGAGTTCGAGACCAGCTTGGCCAACATGGTGAAACCCCGTCTCTAGAAAAAAATACAAAAATTAGCCAGACATGGTGGCGCATGCCAATGGTCCCAGCTACTTGAGAGGCTGAGGCATGAGAATCGCTTGAACCAAGCTGGCAGAGGTTGCAGTGAGCCGAGATCGTACCACTGCAAGAGCGAGACTGTGTCTGGAAAAAAAAAAAAAAAAAGGCTCAAACCTGTAATCCCAGCGCTTTGGGAGGCCGAGGTGGGAGACTCACTCTAGCCCAAGAGTTTGAGACCAGCCTAAGCAAAATATCAAGATCCTTGTCTCTATAAAAATAAATAAAATGAAAAAATAGCTGAGCACGATGGTCCCAGCTACAGGGGTGGCTGAGGTGGGAGGATCCCTTGAGCCAAGTAATTCAAGGCTGCAATGAGCCATGATCAAATTGCTGGGTGACAAAGTGAGACCATGTCTCAAAAAAAAAAAAAAAAAAATCTGTCCCCAGACAAAATGTCATTCATCTTTTGGGGCAAAAGAAGACAAGTTAAGCACTTATGTACTCAGTATCACCCGTGCACCCTACCTGAGGAAAATACTGAAAAGTTCTCTAGGCCGGGTGCAGTGGCTCACGCCTGTAATCCAAGCATTTTGGGATGCCGAGGCGGGCAGATCATGAGGTCAGGAGTTCAAGACCAGCCTGGCCAACATGGCAAAACTCTGTCTCTACTAAAAATACAGAAATTAGCCAGGCATGGTGGTGGCTGCTTATAATCCCAGCTACTTGGGAGGTTGAGGCAGGAGAATCACTTAAACCTAGGAGGTGGAGGTAGCAGCGAGATCGGGCCACTGCACTCCGGCCTGGGCGACAATAGTGAAACAGTCTCAAAAAAAAAAAAAGAAAAAAGAAAAAAAAATTCTCTAATCAATTGTTAATCATATTTAAAAAGAGACCTCAGGCTGAGTGCAGTGGCTCACACCTGTAATCCCAGCACTTTGGAAGGCTGAGGCAGGTGAACACTTGAGGTCAGGAGTTCCAGCTGAGCCTGGCCAACATGGTGAATGAAGCTATGTATCTACTAAAAATACAAAAATTAGTTGGGTATAATGGCCTACCCCTGTATTCCCAGTGACTCGAGATGCTGAGGCAGGAGAATTGCTTGAACCTGGGAGGCGGAGTTTGCAGTGAGCCAAGATCATGCCATTGCACTCCAGCCTGGGTGACACAGCGAGACACCATCTCAAAAAAATAAAGTAAAATAAAAAGGAAACCTCAGTATGGTAGATGGTGAGCACAATGCTTGTTGTGAACAATTGATCTTGTAATAAATACAGTTATATCTAAATGGATAGTTTATTCATTCAACAAATATTTTGAGTGCTGGGCTCAGTTCTTAGCTCTGTGGACACAAAAGAACAACAAAAGTCATCAGCAATTCTTGGAGCTGGCCTTACGGTTATGATACCAAATAAATACCAAATGTAAATGCTCATGAAGGAGTCTTCAGAAGAAAGTTTACTTCAGAGAAGCTGGGCATGGGGTCAGTGGGAAAGTGAGGAACTAAAAATTTCAATTTCCAAAATTTTCCTCTAGGTGAAGGGTTGGGGAGTGAGTGGATAAAATATTTTGGGAAACATATTTGTTGATCAATTTGGCAACATTACTAGAGGAACACAGGTTTTATCATAACTACTAGATATAAGAAGGGAAACCACCACCATTATAAAGACAAACGATAGAATTTCCAAATCAACAGAAAGGCAAAAAGGGAATGAAGAAAACTTTTCCAAGTCAGTATAAAGAAAAAGATAAGGGCTGGGCATGGTGGCTCACACCTGTAATCCCAGCATTTTGAGAGGCTGAAGTGGTTGGATCACAAAGTCAGGAGTTCGAGACCAGCCTGACCAACATGGTGAAAGGCTGTCTCTACTAAAAATACAAAAATTAGCCAGGCGTGGTGGCATGTGCCATGAATCCCAGCTACTCGGGAGGCTGAGGCAGGAGAATTGCTTGAACCCAGGAGGCAGAGTTTGCAGTGAGCCGAGATCATGCCATTGTACTCCAGCCTGGGCAACAAGAGCGAAACTCCATCTCAAAAAAAAAAAAAAAAAAAGTCGATTGAGTTCTTAAAAAGTTCACCTATTAATTATTTTCATTTAAAAGTGTTGGCTGGGCATAGCGGCTCACGTCTGTAATCCCAGCACTTTGGGAGGCCGAGGCGGGCGTATCACTTGAGGCCAGGAGTTCAAGACCAGCCTGGGCAACATGGAGAAACCCTGTCTCTACTAAAAACAAAAATTAACCAGGCATGGTGTCGGGTGCCTGTAATCCCAGCTACTCAGAGGCTGAGGCAGGAGAATAGCTTGAACCCAGGAGGCAAAGGTTGCAGTGAGCCAAGATTATGCCACTGCACTCCAGCCTGGGCGAAAGAGTGAGACACCGTCTCAAAAAACAAAAACAAATACAAAAACAAAAATCAAGTGATCACCAGGTGCGGTGGCTCACGCCTGTCATCCCAGCACTTTGGGAGGCCAAGGCAGGCGGATCACCGAGGTTGGGAGTTCGAGACCAGCCTGACTAACATGGAGAAATCCCGTCTTTACTGAAAATACAAAATTAGGCGGGCGTGGTGGCGCATGCCTGTAATCCCAGCTACTCAGGAGGCTGAGGCAGGAGAATAGCTTGAATCTGGGAGGCAAAGCTTGCTGTGAGCCGAGATCGTGCCATTGCACTCCAGCCTGGGGAACAAGAGCAAAACTCTGTCTCAAAAAAAAAAAAAAAAAATCAAGTGATCCATTACATGTGGATCAATGTCTCAATCCTCCATTTTGTTCCAGTGATCTACTTACCTATCCTTAGACCAGTTCCACTTTGTTTAAACTACTTAGCTTATTTTCTTAGTTCTGAAATCAGATACATTAAGTCCTCCAAATTTGTTCTTCTTCAAGATTGTTTTGGCCCGTCTAAGTCATGTGCATATCCACATAAAGTATAGAATTGGCTGTTAATTTCTACAGAAAAGCCTGATGTGATATGCTATGTCAATCATATTTCTGTTTTTTTGTTTTGTTTTTGATGGAGTCTCACTCTGTCACCCAGGCTGGAGTGCAGTGGCGCGATCTCGGCTCACTGCAACCTCTGCCCCCCGGGTTCAAGTGATTCTCCTGACTCAATGTCCCAAGTAGCTGGGATTACAGGTGACTGCCACCACACCTGGCTAATTTTTGTATTTTTAGTAGAGACGGGGTTTCACCAACTTGGCCAGGCTGGTCTTGAACTCCTGACCTCGTGATCCACCTGTCTCGGCCTCCCAAAGTGCTGGGATTATAGGCGTGAGCCACCGCACCCAGCCTATCAATCGTATTTCTATGAAAATCTCTCACTTCCTCCAATTTGATAGCCTTAACCTCATTCCTGTAATTTTCAGTTTTTCATTTCTAGTCTTCTGAGAGCCTAATGAATAATTTTCATCTTATTCTAGTTACTCCTTGATTTTCCACTGCCATGATTAAATCAACTCAACTTCATTCCCAGAGTCAGACTGTTCCGGGCACATGCCTTGTTTGTTTGTTTTGAGACGGAGTCTTGCTCTGTCGCCCAGACTGGAATGCAGTGGCATGATCTTGGCTCACTGCAACCTCTGCCTACCGTGTTCAAGCTATTCTCCTGCCTCAGTCTCCCGAGTAGCTGGGACTACAGGCGCGCACCACCATGCCCGACTAATTTTTTGTATGTTTTTAGTAGAGATGAGGTTTCACCATGTTGGCCAGGGTGGTCTCGAACTCTTGACCTCAAGTAATCCACCTGTCTCAATCTCCCAACGTGCTGGAATTACAGGCGTGAGCGACCGCGCCCGGCATTTTTTTTTTTTTTCTTTTTTGAGACAGAGTTTTGTTCCGGGCTGGAGTGCAATCTCACTGCAACCTCCACTTTCTGGGTTCAAGCAATTCTCCTCGCTCAGCTTCCTGAGTAGTTGGGATTACAGGTACCTGCCATCACACCAGGGTAATTTTTGTAATTTTAGTAGAGATGGCGTTTCACCATGTTGGCCAGGCTGGTCTTGAACTCCTGACCTCAATGATCTATGCCCTCCAAGGCCTCCCAAAGTGCTGGGATTACAGGCGTGAGCCACTGCACCCAGCCAGCAAATGCCTTTTTAATTGCCTTCTTGAGTTTTGGGTTTGCAATAACTATTCAATTGTTTTCTTCACCTCAAGCCTACTTAATGGTATAATGTCTTTAAAATAAAACCCTAACTTATGGATTTTTTTTTTTTGAGACAGAGTTTCACTCTTGTTACCCAGGCTGTAGTGCAATGGCGGGATCTCAGCTCACTGCAACCTCCGCCTCCTGAGTTCAAGCAATTCTCCTGCCACAGCCTCCTGAGTAGCTGGGATCAAAGGCATGAGCTACCATGCCCAGCTAATTTTGTATTTTTATTAGAGATGGGGGTTTCTCCATGTTGGTCAAGGTTGGTCTTGAACTCTTGACCTCAGGTGATCTGCCACCTTGGCCTCCCAAAGTGCTGGGATTACAGGTGTGAGCCACCGTGCCCAGACACGTTCTTCATTTTTAAATTGAGCTAAGTCTTATATACACTGAAGTGTTTTTATGTGTTTTACATACCTCCATAACTACCACCCAGATCAAGATAATGTGGAGAACATATCCAGCATCTTGTTTTTCTTTGAGACGGAGTCTTGCTCTGTTACCCAGACTGGAGTGCAATGTTGCAAACTCCGGCTCACTACAACTGCCATCTCCTGGGTTCAAGAGATTCTCGTGTCTCAACCTCCCAAGTAGCTGGGATTGCAGGTGCCTGCCATCACGCCCAGCTAGTTTTTGTATTTCTAGTAGAGACAGGGTTTTGCCATGTTGGCCAGGCTGGTTTCAAACTCCTGATCTCAGGTAATACACCCACCTCCACCTCCCGAAGTGTTGGGATTACAGGCGTGAGCCACTGTGCCTGGCCATATCCAGCATTTTAGAAGAATCCTTTCTTCTCTTTCCCAGTTAGTTCCCCTCAAGGATAACCACTCTCCACACCCAGTGTTTTTTTTTTTTTTTTTTTGTTTGTTTGTTTTTTGTTTTCTTTTTTGAGACAAGGTCTCACTCTGTCACCCAGGATAGAGTATGGTGGTGCAATCACAGTTCTCTGCAGCTTCTACATCCTGGGCTCAGCAATCTTCCTTCTCGCCTCAGCCTCCTGAGTCGCTGGGACTACAGGTGTGTGCCATGACATCCACCTAATTTTTGTATTTTTCGTAGAGATGCAGCCTCACTCTGTTGCCCAGACTGGTCTGGAACTCCTGGCCTCAAGTGATCCACCTGCTTCGGCTTACCAAAGTACTGGGATTACAGGCATGAGCCACCACACCCAGCCACCACTCATCTTATATTATCACTGTGAAATAGTTTTGGTTGATTTTGAACTTCATTTAAATGTATTTACACAATATGTACTCTTGTGTATGACTTATTTTACTCAATATGTCTGTGAGATTAATCCATGTTGTTGTACATATCTGTGGTTCACTCATTTGCATTGTGCTGTAGTATTCCATTAAATGATTATACCTTTTTTTTTTTTTTGAGACAGAGTCTCACTCTGTCACTCAGGCTAGAGTGCAGTGGCACAATCTCGGTTCACTGCAACCTCCGCCTCCCGGGTTCAAGTGATTCTCGTGCCTCAGCCTCCCAAGTAGCTGGGATTATAGGCATCTGCCACCACACCCGGCTAATTTTTGTATTTTTAGTAGAGACAGGGTTTCAACATGTTAGCCAGGTTGGTCTTGAACTCCTGACCTCAAGTGATCCATCCGCCTCGGCTTCCCAAAGTGCTGGGATTACAGGTGTGAGCCACCTTGCCTGGCCTACATTTTATTTAATCTATGGTTGAAGAACATTTAGGGTGTTTCCAGTTTTTGGCTGTTTT
>NW_016824266.1:61093-64253 GCF_001698545.2 Rhinopithecus bieti
AGTTTTTGTATTTTTAGTAGAGACGGGGTTTCACTGTGTTAGCCAGGATGGTCTCGATCTCCTGACCTTGTGATCCGCCCGTCTCGGCCTCCCAAAGTGCTGGGATTACAGGCTTGAGCCACCGCGCCCGGCGTTTTTGGCTATTTGAATAGGCCACTATGATATTGTTGCAACCCCCTAACCCCACTGGAATGTTGGTGGTTTGTGTGGTGTGTGGTGGCGGGCACCTGTGTTCCCAGCTACAGGAGGTTGAGGTGGAAGAATTGCTTGAGACTGGGAGGTGGAAGTTGCAGTGCGCCCGATCATGTTACTGCACTCCAGCCTGGGTGACGGGGAAGACCTCGTCTCAAAAACAAAAACCACACCAAAAAACAACAGTGCTAACCTGTGACTCAGAAAGTCCACTCCAATGTATGTACTGAAGAGAAATGTTAATCCACAAAAACCTGGTACACAAATGTCCATGTAAATAGGAGCTTTATTCATAATTGCCACAATTTGGAAACAACACAAATATCCATTAACAGAATAAATTTTAATATATTCACAAATCAAATATTTCAGAGCAATAAAAAATCAATATACATAACATGGATGATTCCCAAAAACATGCTGAGTGAAAGATGTCAGGTGTAACAGAGTACATGCTGCTTTTACACTTGGTCTTAGCCAAAAGGCCGAGAAGCGATAATGCTGTTTTTATTTTTTAAATTTTTTAAGGTTTTGAGACAAGGTCTCTCTGTTGCTGAGGCTTGACTGCAATGGTGTGATCTCCACTCACTGTAGCCTCGACCTTCGGGGCTCAAGCGATCCTCTCACCTCAGCCTCCCGAGTAGCTGGGACCCCAGGCACAAGCTACCATGCCTGGCTTTTTTTTTTTTTTTTTTTTTTTTTTTGACAGAGTTTCGTTCTTGTTGCCCAGGCTAGAGTACAATGGCGCGGTCTCAGCTCGGTGCAACCTCCGCCTCCCGGGTTGGAGCAATTCTCATGCCTCAGCCTCCGGAGTAGCTGGGACTACCGGCAGGTGCCACCATGCCTGGCTAATTATATTTTTTTCAGTAGAGACAGGTTTTCACTATGTTGGCTAGGCTGGTCTCGAACGCCTGACCTCAAGTGATCCACCTGCCTCGGCCTCCCAAAGTGCTGGAATTACAGGCGTGAGCCACCGCGCCGGCCCCGACTATTTTGTGTTTGTTTGTAGAGACGGGTTTCACCATGTTGGCCAAGGTTGGTCTTAACAAAACTCCTGGGCTCAAGCGATTTGCGCGCCTAGGCCTTCCAATAGTGCTGGGATTAGGCATGAGTCAGTGCGTCCGGCCTACATACCGTTTTAAAATGATGTTCAAGAATAAGCAAAACCAACCTATGGTGGTAAAAGAACAGTGATCGCCTCTGTTTTCTTTTGCCTGAGAGAAACTTTGGTGGGTTGAAAATGTTCTGTATCTGAAGTGGTGGTGGTCACATAAGCTGTACATTTAAGATATTTGCACGTTGCTGTGTGTAAACCATAATTCCAACAACAACAACAACAACAACAAAATGGCAAGGTGGGGCTCGGTGGCTCACGCCTGTAATCCCAACACTTGGGAAGGACTAGGCGGGAGGATCGCTTGAGGCAAGGAGTAAGATAGAGACCAGCCTGGGCAACATAGGGAAACTCGGTATCTACAAAACAATAGCAACAATTAGCAGGGCATGGTGGCGCCCGCAGCCTGTTGTCCCAGCTGCTCCAGAGGCCCAGGCGAGAGAATCGCTTGAGGCCAGGAGTTCTTGGTTACACTGAGCCGAGATCGCCACTGCACTCCAGTATGTTAGATCCTGTATGGGGGGCGGGGGGAAGACAGTTAAACTACGCCTTTAATTCAGTAAACTATTTAACAATACCACGAAGAAAATCAGAATAAAGAAGAAAGATAGGCTGAGTCAGGAGAATCGCTGGAACCGGGAGGCGGAGGTTGCAGTGAGCCGAGATCGTGCCACTCCACTCCACTCTGGCGACAGAGCGAGACTCCAAAAAAAAAAAAAAAAAAAAAAAAAAAAAAGGAAAGATAGGCTGGGCGCGGTTACTTAGTAATTCCAGCACTTTGGGTGGCCGAGGCGGGCAGATCACCTGAGGTCAGAAGATCAAGACCAGCCTGGCTAACATGGTGAACCCGTCTCTACTAAAAATACAAAAATTGGCCGTGCACTGTGGCTCACGCCTGTAATCCCAGCACTTTGAGAGGCCGAGGAGGATGAATCACCTGAGGTCGGGAGTTCAGAACCAGCCTGACCAACATGGTGAAACCCCGTCTCTACTAAAAATACAAAATTAGCCGGGTGTAGTGGCGAATGCCTGTAATCCCAGCTACTCGGGAGGCTGAGGCAGGAGAATCGCTTGAACCTGGGAGGCGGAGGTTGCGGTGAGCCTCGCACTCCAGCCTGGGCAACAAGATCGAAACTCCGTCCGAAAAAAAAAAAAAAGAAAGAAAGAAGAAGAAATTAAAGACGTAGAAAAATAAAAATGAGTCAAAGAAAACGCGAGTTCTTTGCAGATATGATTAAAATAGAGCAACTAATAGGTTTGGGGACTATCTGGGTTTCATCAACGATTCTTGTGCCTTTTGTCTTTAAACTTTGGTGCTGCGTTCATCAAAATCATACTAATGAAATTCGATGCGCGGGTCATTCATTTAATTAAAATGAAACCCCAAATCTGTTGACTACTTGTATCCTCATGACACTGTTCTATAATGTGACAGAAAAGACGAAGGTGAAGAACTATGGTTTTGGCCGCTGTTACCCAGGAGGTAGCAGGTGGCAGGCCGTTTACACAAATTAACTCGTTTTTGGAGACGAAGTTACCCCAGGCTGCCCGCTCGGATAAGCCTGCGAATTCAGGCCCGACCCAGGCCCCTTCAGGTCAGGAAGGTACGAAGAGCCCGCTGGATTCACACAAGGCAGGGGCGCCTTCGCAGGTGCGAGTGGATTCTGGGTATCGCGAGCGTAGGCCGGGCGCAGCCCCTCTAGGCCTGCCGGACTAAACAGGCAGGTGCGTCCCAGCGGCCGGGCGGGCCGGGTCTCCCTCCTGCGGGCAGGCGCCTGGCTGCGGGACGCGGCGGGCGGAGCGGGGAAGCCGGGCGCAGCGCCCCCTGGGCCTGAAGACTGGCGGGCGGCGGGG
>NW_016824266.1:66625-79771 GCF_001698545.2 Rhinopithecus bieti
AAAAAAAAAAAAAAAAAAAAAAAAAAAATTTGTATGTAATGTGTATTACAACTATATAAAACGCATGTGTATGAAGAATAGTGGAAAGAAATAGAGTAAAAATATAAGAGCCTTTATTAACTTTCTCAAAAGGCTCTTCTGAACCTCTGGACTTGATTGAGTACCCAGTCTTAATTTTCATAGCAGCCTGTATCTCCTTTATCACAATCATAATTAATTATTATATGAGTAATTTGTTAATGTCGGTAAGGGCAGCAATTGTGTCTGCTGTGTCTTGTTTACTGTTCTCTCCTTTGTGCCCAGCTCATAAAAATTTTTAGTATTTGAGACCGGGAGCGGTGGCTCATGCCTATAATTCCAGCACTTTGGGAGTCCAAGGTGGGTGGATCACGAGGTCAGGAGTTCAAGACCAGCTTGGCCAAGATGGTGAAACCCTGTCTTTACTAAAAATACAAAAATTAACAGGGTGTGGTGGCAGGCGTTTGTAATCCCAGCTACTTGGGAGGCTGAGGCAGGAGAATTGCTTGAACCCAGGCAGCAGAGGTTGCAGTGAGCCAAGATTGCACCACTGCACTCCAGCCTGGGCAATGGAGTGAGACTCCATCTCAAAAATAAAAAAATAAAAAATAAAAAATAATTTGTATTTGACATATAAATAAAAACGTTTGGTAGTGGGATAGGATCCCTCACATTTTCGAAATGTTTGGAATCTTCTATTTTGCAACTTAATACAATTTAAGAAATTGGAGAAGAGAGAGCTCATGGATAAAGAAGGTGCTGAAACCATTCTTGACTTAGAAAATTGACAGTATCTCCTTAAAAGCAGAAGTGCATTTGGTTGTCATGTAGAAAAGACTTTTGTCTAATTTTACATCTTTCATTCAACAACAAAAAGAAAGAGAGCAGGAGGTAGCTATTCAGAAATTCTTATCTTTCTGATTTTTGTTTCATTTAGTGAATACCAGGGCCTGGTGAAGCACACAGGAGGCTGCCACTGTGGAGCAGTTCGTTTCGAAGTTTGGGCCTCAGCAGACTTGCATATATTTGACTGCAAGTGAGTATTTTTTTTCCCCCTAAATTGACTTAAAAGAATTTCAGAGTTAAAATGCAGTATTTCAAAATAATCTGGGGAGTTGGGGTACAGAGGAAACATTGGCCATGGGCTGGTAACTGCTGAAGTCAGGTGATGGAGACAGAAAGGTTCATTGTTCTATTCTTTCTCCTTTTGTGTGGCTCACCACAGAGCTTCAACAGCATGGCCCAGGTGACACAGAGCAGGGTCCTCAGGGCTTGTGACTTGTGGCAGCGTCACCCTCAGACTGACACTGCTGAGGAGCCGGGGGCGGTTAGCTGCAGGTGTGCCTGGCTGGGTACTGAGTGGAAAGCCTTGGGCAGAATCTTCGTAGGAGTCTGGAGTTGGGGAGAATTGGAGGGTGCTTTAGTGAAGGGTGTGTACACCTGGAGGCTCCCCAGGCCCTACACTCCCGCTCTGCTCTTTGGTTGAGGCAGATGGTGCTGCTGGCTGTGGAGGGCCTGATTTGTACCACCTTCCCCGGCATTATGATGGAGCAGGGACGACAGGCTCTGGCTTTGGGACCCAAAGTTGGCATGCAGCTAATTATTTAACAGCATCCAGTCCTTTTTGCCCCTAGGTACCGGAATTATATATGAATAATAAGCACATACGATGGAATTACTCAAATGGAGAACTGACCAGGCTACTAACAATAGAGTCCAGATTGGAAAAGAAGCACTGTGGAATAACTTGTGAGAGGATTCTATACTAAATTAGAACTTTTTCAAAGGTGGCCTGAAAAGAGGGGACTTCAGTTTAATTCCAGAGATGGTAATTCTGGGGACGTGTTTTACTTGGAGCTGGACTTTTTGTGACGTGGTGATGAAGAAAGAGGGCAGCCTAAACATCCTTGTCCATTTTTGATGTGGATGTCTCAGAGACATCAGGTTGTAGAAGTGTCTGAAATTTGTTTTCTAAGTGTCTCTGAAGTCCTGCGCTTCTCTTCACTATAAAGAACTGGGGGGTGGGCAGTACAGACGTGTCTGTTAGTCCTGTGTTCTGAGCATTGCAGAGCCTCGACTGCTGACTTGGGACCCCCCTGGGCTCTGCTGTATCTGCAAACCAGAGGCCCTGGATATTCAGGCCTTTGCCCCAGCTCCTTGGCCCTGGATGGTACTGAAAAGAGCCTTATCTGTGGGGTCGGCTGGCTCTGAAAACGTATCAGGCTGGGCTGCTCAGGCACAGAGGATGCAGGTGGCTGCTCACAATCTGGAATTTGCTCTCTTTCTCTAGCTGCAGCATTTGCAAGAAGAAGCAGAATAGACACTTCATTGTTCCAGCTTCTCGCTTCAAGCTCCTGAAGGTCAGTGCTTAAGAGCAGGGTCAAGGAGTGCAGAACCCATTGGTGAGATTTACAACACTCCCCAACGAACCCTCAGCATGCCCTCTGTAGCATGGGAGGGGCCTGGAGCATAGCAGGGCCTCTCACGGGCTTTGGTTTCAGGTTGACATTTAAAAGGTGGGCTGGGCGCACTGGCTCACGCCTGTAATCCCAGCACTTTGGGAGGCCAAGATGGGTGGATCACCTGAAGTCAGGAGTTGAGGACGAGTCTGGCCAACATGGTGAAACCCTATCTTTACTAAAAATAAAAAAATTAGCTGAGCATGGTGGCGCATGCCTGTAATCCCAGTTACTTGGGAGGCCACGACAGGAGAATCACTTGAACCTGGGAGGCGGAGGTTGCAGTGAGCCAAGATCGCGCCATTGCACTCCAGCCTGGTTAACGAGCGAAACTCCATCTCAAAAAAAATGAAAATAAAAAATAAAAAGTTGTGTTATTTTTTACCTTTATTTTTTGGAGGCCTATTTGGTATTGTGGAAACATTTTCAAATTCAGAGAATCAAAAAACAATAAAATCACCTAAATCCTATCAACTAAAGGTAACCATTGTTAATATTTTGGTGTCTGTCCTTGTGTATTATTTTCTACTCTGAGAAAATACATCTGAGAATACATCTAAACCTATTGTCTTATGTTTATTAAATAGAATTTTACCATTCTTTTTGTTGATAATCTGCTTATCTCATTTCCCAATGAAAAGCTTATATACATATTTTTAACTTTAATTTTATTATTTTGTGGAATTTTTTGTACTTGGTACAAAATTTGAAAGGTAGAAGAAAATGTATATCTACACAGTGAAAAGTCTTTCCCTACTGTCCCCATGCCCCAGTCTCCGTCTTCCCCACAGCCGATTTCCTACTCTACTTATCTCATCACTGTCTCTGCATCATTGCACTTCTAGGTTGAGTCTAGTTTTTTTCTGATTATCAACAACACTGGTGAACCTCCTTGGTATAAATTTTTGACAATTTAGAAATGTTTTCTTTAGGATCAATTCTCTTAGAAATCAGTTATCTGGCTATTCTGGGCACACTTCTATACCCTGCTCTACAAGGAGCAGTGAAAACAAAAAGAAAGAGAGAGAGAGCGCGCTTTAATTCCATCCAGATAATGCTGGATGACTTGGGACCACTTGGCAGTCCTTTGCTGCTTTTCTGCGCTGCAGTGGCTATGGAGTGAGCAAGGCTCCTCAGGGAGCTATTTCTATAGGAAGCACAATTCTGGATGGTATGTTAGTGGCTGGGGAAGCGTAAAGAGGGTTAACAATGATAAGAAACTGGCCTGGCGCGGTGGCTCAAGCCTGTAATCCCAGCACTTTGGGAGGCCGAGACGGGCGGATCACGAGGTCAGGAGATCGAGACCATCCTGGCTAACACGGTGAAACCCCGTCTCTACTAAAATACAAAAAAAAAAACTAGCCGGGCGAGGTGGCGGGCGCCTGTAGTCCCAGCTGCTCGGGAGGCTGAGGCAGGAGAATGGCGTAAATCCGGGAGGCGGAGCTTGCAGTGAGCTGAGATCCGGCCACTGCACTCCAGCCCGGGGCGACAGAGCGAGACTCCGCCTCAAAAAAAAAAGAAAAAGAAAAAAAAACAATAAGAAACCTCTACCCCTCCCCTTCAGCTGTCTGATTTCTCTCCCTAAAGGTAGGCCATTGTTTCTTGGATCCCTCTTCAAAGATACACACGCATATAAAAGCACATACAAGCCAGGCAGGGTGGCTCATGCCTGTAGTCCTAGCACTTTGGAAGGCCAAGGCGGGCCGATCAGTTGAGCCCAGGAGTTCAACACCAGCCTGGGCAACACAGTGAGACCCCCATGTCTACAGAAAATTAAAAAATCAGCTAGGCGTGGTGTTGCATGCCTATAGTCCCAGCTACTCGGGAGGCTGAGGTGGGAGAATCACTTGAACCTGGGAGGTCAAGGCTGCAGTAAGCTGTGATCATACCACTGCACTCCAGCCTGGGTAACAGTGAGACCTTGTCTCAAAAAAACAAAACAAAACAAAAACAAAAAACAACACACATACCAGTATATGGCCTTTAAAAAAAAGAAAAAAGGAATGGTAGTATACCACATACATTGTTTTATACCTTGCTTAACTTTCTTTTTGAGACAGTCTCACTCTGTCGCCCAGGCTGGAGTACAGTGGTGTGATCTCGGCTCACTGTAACCTCCGCCTCCCAGGCTCAAGTGATTCTTCTGCCTCAGCCTCCTGAGTAGCTGGGACTACAGGTGCCCGCCACCACATCTGGCTAATTTTTATGTTTTTAGTAGAGTCGAGGTTTCGCCATGTTGGCCAGGCTGGTCTTGAACTCCTGACCTCAAGTGATCTGCCCACTTTGGCCTCCCAAAGTGCTGGGATTACAGGCATGAGCCACTGTGCCTGGCCTATACCTTGCTTAACTTTGTAACCTTGGCAATTGTTCCATGTTAGTATTTGTAGCGCTGTCTCATTCTTCTCAAAAGTCTGAGAATATTCCATTTTATGAGTGTCCATAATGCCTAACCGGTCCTCTATTGATGGACATTTTCAACTTTTCCAATCTTTAGCCTTTATAAACAGTGCTACAGTATCTATATACCTATGTCATTGAGACATTTGGAATATACTTGTAAGATAAATTTCAAGAAATGGAATTATGTGCTAAAGCGTATGTACACTTTAAAATTTTGGTAGATGTTGCTGAATTGTACCCATTCCTATTCCTGTGACTGATGTATGTGAACACATAGTTCTCTACATACTTGTCAATACCATGTTAACAGCTTTGATTTTGCCCACCTGACAGTGAAATACATCTCATTGAAGTTCATTTGGGTGAGCATTTCATAGGCTAAAGAGTGATTTATTTTTCTTTCTATCTGAACTGGCCATTCATGTCCTTTGTCCAGTCTCCCATTTGTATTCTCCATTAAGGAAATTAGCCTATCTATGATGTCTGGCAAATTTTTTTTCCCGGTTTGTCCTTTGTGGATAAATTAAGCACAGCCATCAGTTTTCTTAAGACCTTGAGCCGTTCTGTTTGGGGACATGGAGAGCCAGTCCCTTGGGTGAACTGTTTCTCCACATAGGCCCTGGGAAGCAAGCTCTCTCCCTCCCTGATGTGATGTATGAGGGAAGGCTCAAGACTGAATTCTGTGTGCAGCTGACCTAAGGGAAGCTGTGAGCTGTCACACTCCAGACTGACATGACTCTGTATAGTGTAGATGGGTCTCTGTCCTCAAGAAGGTCCCAGTCTCTTACAGGAGATAGGAAATGGCCTCTTAATACAAAGAGCCCTACAAAAGACCTCTCCCCATTAAATTTTTTCAGTATATATTTTTTAACAGTGCAATCTCAGCTCACTGCAGCCTCCACCTCCCCAGGCTCAACTGATGCTCCTATCTCAGCCACCTAAGTAGCTGGGACTACAGGTATGCGCCACTGCACCGGGCTAATTTTTGGGGTTTTCTTGTAGAAACAGGGTTTTGCCATGTTGCCCAGGTTGGTCTTGAACTCCTGGGCTCAAGCAATCCGCCTGCCTCGGTCTCTCAAAGTGTTGGGATTACAGGCATGAGCCATCATGCCTGGCCAAAGGTGTATTTTTTAAGTGACAAAAAAAATCTCTTTGTGGCCGGGCACGGTGGCTCACACCTGTAATCCCAGCACTTTGGGAGGCTGAGGCAGGTGAATCATGAGGTCAGGAGTTCGAGACCAACCTGGCCAACATGGTGAAACCCTGTCTACTAAAAATACAAAAAATTAGCCGGGCTTGGGGGCACGCGCTTGTGATCCCAGCTACTTGGGAGGCTGAGGCAGGAAAATCTCTTGAACCCGGGCAGGCGGAGGTTGCAGTGAGCCAAGATCGCGCCACTGCACTCCAGCCTGAGAGACAGTGGGAGACTCTGTCTCGAAAAATAAATAAATAAATAAATAAACAAAGCTCTTTGTAAAAAACACCTGTTTGTCTGTTTTCACCCAGGGAGCTGAGCACATAACGACTTACACATTCAATACTCACAAAGCCCAGCACACCTTCTGTAAGAGATGTGGCGTTCAGAGCTTCTATACTCCACGCTCAAATCCTGGAGGCTTCGGTGAGTAATGGGGATGGACTGCGAGCTCAGGGGGTCACAGAGAGGCCCGTGGTGCTCTCACTTAAAGTCTTGGCTGGACAGGGGGGACGCTGACTAGACCCTGTCACGTGCATATCTTAGAGGAACAGGGTTCCTCAGCAGAGCGCTTTCCACGTGATAGAATGTGAGTCGGGCTCTGGTGAAACTTGTCTGAATCCCATATCTGAACGTGGTGAAGTTGGAGTCGGAGCCCATCCAGGTTGTGACTCTCATTCACTGGTGCTGCCAGAGCTGGTGTTGCTGGGGATCGTGTTGAAGGGTAGGGAGTAGAGGGGTGGGGAGATGGGCTTGTGGGGCCAGGGGAGGCAGGTTTAATAATGACAGGGGTTAAGGGAGTGAAGGAGGCAAGATTGGGGAGCATTGATAATGCCATTTGAAAGCTTTTTGGTTGTTCAAAAATTAGGCAGGACTGGCTGGGTGCGGTGGCTCACACCTGTATCCCAGCACTTTGGGAGGCCAAGGTGGGAGGATTTCTTGGAGTTTGAGACCAGCCTGGGAAACATAGCAAGACCCTATCTCTGTTCTTTTTAAAAAATAAACAAGCAGGGGACCCTCCAAGCCCCGCTTCAGGGCCTACTTGGGTCTGACAGTTGTTGAGAATCATACCAATTGTAGTGTTAATTGAAGGGGAAAGCAGAGGTGGAAGATGTTCCTGAGGATTCTTGTTCTTTGTGTCAGTGCAGCCTCCAGAGCTGCGAGAGCAGCAGTGACTGTCAGTGTCTTTTGCTTTATGTCAGTGTCTTTTGCAGGGGGGCGCATGGTGTCATCCTTACCCCTCCCCCATCCTTACCCCTTGCTTCAGGGGCTCTGTTCCTCAGCTCTCACATGGAGACTCATTCCTGTCTACCTCGCAGAACAGGAAAGAGTTTTGAAAAGTATGAAATCTTGTACAAATAGGAAGACATTTAATTCTTAGAAAGTTATCTATCTAAGGCCAGGCATGGTGGCTCACCTGAGGTCATAAGTTCGAGATCAGCCTGACCAACATGGAGAAACCCCGTCTCTACTAAAAACACAAAATTAGCCAGGCTTTGGTAGCGCACACCTGTAATCCCAGCTACTTGGGAGACTGAGGCAGGAGAATCACTTGAATCCGGGAGGCAGAGGTTGCCAAGAGCCAAGATCATGCCATTGTACTCCAGCCTGGGCAACAAGAGCTAAACTCTCTCAAAAAAGAGGAAAGAAAGTTATCTATCTAAACACAGGGAAGGCCTGTGAATTCTTTAGGCCGCCAGTCAGAGATTGCTCTGGGCTGTGCCTTTCTGCATGTTGCACTGTCAACTTGGTATTGAATGATGTCTAGCCTTGGCCATCCCTGGTTCAGGGAGTGTGATTCCCATCTGGCAGTTGAGGAACGTGAGCCAGAGGGCTGACACGGTAGGCTAGAGCCAGTGCTTTCTGAGCCAGCTGGCAGCCTGTGGGTCTCATCGCTGAAGCCATAAGCTGTGGCATATCCTTTGGAAGCCCTAATGTGTAGCATGATGATGCCTGCAGGTGGGAGCTTATCCAGGAGCCAGTATACCATCTGGTCTCACCCATACTGAGGATCCCCCTTTGTGCCACTTTCTCCTAGGAATCGCCCCCCACTGCCTGGATGAGGGCACTGTGCGGAGTATGGTCACTGAGGAATTCAATGGCAGTGATTGGGAGAAGGCCATGAAAGAGCACAAGACCATCAAGAACATGTCTAAAGAGTGAGCTTCTGCCTTTCCTGCCCTGAAAAGGAGGAATGATTGGGGCCAGCAACTTTGCTCTCCCTGCCGTGCCTCGGTGGTGCTCCTGAATATGGCTGACCCGGGCTGCTGGTTCCGTTGACTAGGGCCATCTTGATCTCTGCAGTTTGCTCCAGCTACCAGTTTCTTTAGGCAGCTCTTTGTCCTCCCTCTGCCCAGATTTTGATGTAGTCTAGTTGACATCCTTCTCTTCCCAACTTTTGTGTGATCTTTTAGGAAAAAAAATAAATATTTTTAACATTAAAGCAGTTACTTTGGTTTATCATTTCTTTTGTACTGTGATTTGCTTCTGAGGCCAGTCGATTAATAGCAGATATGTACTCAGCACTATCAAGATGTTTGCAACCAGGCATTGTGACTTAAGCCAGTAGTTCCAGCTACTCTGGAGGGTTGATTGAGCCCAGGAGGTTTAGGCCGCAGTGAACTGTGTTCGCGCCACTGCACTCCAGCCTGGGTGACAGAATGAGACTGTCTCAAAAAAAAAAAAAAAAAAAAAAGTTTGTAGCCAAATTGGAAAGAAGACATAAACAATTACTAAAAATGGAAGATTGTGGCCGGGCACGGTGGCTCACACCTGTAATCCCAGCACTTTGGGAGGCTGAGGTGGGTGGATTACTTGAGGTCAGGAATTCGAGACCAGCCTGGCCAAGATGTTGAGACCCCGTCTCTACTAAAATTACAAAAATTAGCTGGGCATGGTGGTGTGTGCCTGTAGTACCCAGCTACTTGTGAGGCTAAGGCAGGAGAATCACTTGAACCTGAGAGGCAAAGGTTGCAGTGAGTGGAGATTGCGCCACTGCACTCCAGCCTGGGTGATGGAGCGAGACTCCATCTCAAAAAAGAAAAAAAAAAAAAGGCTGGGTACCATGGCTCACACCTGTCATCCCAGCACTTTGGGAGGCCAAGGCAGGTGGATCACCTGAGGTCAGGTATTTGAGACCAGGCTGGCCAACATGGTGAAACCCCATTTCTACTAAAAATACAGATTAGCCTGGTGTGGTGGCGGGCGCTACCCAGCTACTCAGGAGGCTGAGGCAGGATAATTGCTTGAACCCAGGAGGCAGAGGTTGTAGTGAGCCAAGATTGCGCCACTGCACTCCAACCTGGGTGACAGAACATTACTGTCTCAAAAAAAAAAAAAAAAAAATTGTGAATGGTTACAATCCATGTGTGCTGTAAAGATAATAAGAGCTCTAAGAGTTCAAAGGAGAGAACTCAGGGAAGCCTTGAGGAGAGAATGATTTGAGTCTATTTTTAAAAAGTTAAATCAGCTTCTAATTTTTTTAGTTGTAAAATACACATAAAATTTACCATAAACAATTTATTTAGAGACAGTCTCCCTCGAGTTATTTTGAGACTGTCTTGCTCTGTCACCTAGGCTGGAGTGCAGTACATGAACATGGCTCACTATAGCCTTGACTTAGACTTAGATCTCCCCACTCTTAGCTTCTGAAGTAGCTGGGACTACAGGTGTGTGCCACCACATCCGGCTAATATTTTTTGTAGAGACAAGGTCACACCATGTTGCCCAGGCTGGTTTCAAACTCCTGGGCTCAAGCAGTCCTCCTGCCTCGGCCTCCCAAAGTGTTGTGATTACAGTCATGAGCCACTGCACTTGGTCTTAACCATTTTTAAGTGTACAATTCAGCAGTGTTAAGTACATTCACATTGTTGTGCAGCTAACACTGCCACCCATCTCAGAACTCTTCACCTTGCAAAACTGAAACTCTGTACCCATGAAACAACAACTTTGATCCTATTTTTAAAGGAAGCAAGATTTCGGCTGGGCGCGATATCTCACGCCTGTAATCCCTGCACTTTGGGAGGCCAAGGCAGGTGGATGGCCTGAGATCGGGAGTTCAAGACCAGCCTGGCCAATGTCGTGAAACCCTGTCTCTACTAAAAATACAAAAATTAGCTGGGCGTGGTGGCAGGCACCTGTAATCCCAGCTACTCGGGAGGATGAGGCAGAATTGCTTGAACCCAGGAGGTGGAGGTTGCAGTGAGCTGAGTTTGCGCCATTGCACTCCAGCCTGGGCAACAAGAGCAAAACTCTGTCTCAATCAATGAATCAGTAAAGGAAGCAAGATTTAAGGAGACAGGAGAAGTAACTGTGAACAGAGGTATGCACACATGCGAAAGCCAGGCTGAAGCTGCATGTGGTGGTGCACACCTGTAGTTGCAGCTACTCAGGAAGCTGGGGACCTCATGAGCCCAGGAGTTTTGCGACTGCAGTGAGCTTGATGGTGTAATGCATTCCACCCTGGGAGACACAGCAAGACCTCATCTCAAACAAACAAACAAAAGGCTGAATTGGAGGCTTTTAATGGGAAGAAGTAATGAAGAGATTAGAAAGGTATGTTGAGGATAGACTGGACGGTCTTGGATAAAATAAAGGCTCAGGAATTTGGTCTTTATTTTATAGGCATTGGGAAGCTGTGACCACCTCTGAACAGGATGAATAAAGCCTGGCCTGATATAGTCTTTTGATTGGTTGCCATCTCCCTCTTTTCTTAACTTCACATTGCCCCATATTACTATCATATTAACTTTCCTCAAATATTCCTGCCATTACCAAACACTGAGTACAAATAATGGCAAATGCTTAATAAATATTTGCTCTTTGCTTTAGGCAAATTAATCATGAAATGATTTGTGAGGTAGACTAGACAAGGAAAAAGAACAGGGAGAAGAAATAAAGATCTCAGAACAAAGGTCTCTGAGGAAAAAAAAACACATTAAAAAAAAAGAGCCAAGTGTGGTGGCTCACACCTGTAATCCCAGCACTCTGGGAGGCCAAGACGGGTGGATCACCTGAGGACAGGAGTTCAAGACCAGCCTGGCCAATATGGTGAAACCCCGTCTCTACTAAAAATACAAAAATTAGCTGGGCGTAGTGGCATGCGCCTGTAATCCCAGCTACTCGGGACGCTGAGGCAGGAGAATGGCTTGAGCCCAGGAGGCAGAGGTTGCAGTAAGCTGAGATGACACCACTGCACTCCAGCCTGGAAGACAGAGTGAGATTCTGTCTCAAAAACAAACAAACCAACAAGAAAGAAATATAGATAGCCAGGCCAGGCATGGTGACTCACACCTGTAATACAGCACTATGGGAGGCTGAGGCAGGAGGATTGCTTGAGCCCAGGAGTTCAAGACCAGCCTGGGCAATATAGTGAGACCCCCCATCTCTACAGGAAACAATAAAATACAATAAAAATGGCAGTTTCTCAGTTTGCTGTGCTGGGGTTCTGTGTGGTCACTGACTCTTCAGAATCACTGATGGCCAGGTTCACTCCTCAAGACTGGAAGGAACACCCGCAAGGATGGGATCTTCGAGGTCAGAACTCCAGGTATTTTTAATTTTTAAAAAAATTTTAAAATTATACAGGGGCCAAGCACGGTGGCTCATACCTGTAATCCCAGTACTTTGGGAGAACATGGCAAAACCCTGTCTCTACTAAAAATACAAAAAATCGGGCCGGGCGCGGTAGTTCACGCCTGCAATCCCAGCACTTTGGGAGGCCAAGGCAGGTGGATCACCTGAGGTCAGGAGTGTGAGACCAGCCTGGCCAACATGGCGAAACCCCGTCTCTACTAAAAATACAAAAATTAGCCGGGCATGGTGGCAGGCACCTTTAATCCCAGCTACTAAGGAGGCTGAGGCAAGAGAATTGCTTGAACCTGGGAGGCGGTGGTTGTAGTCAGTCAAGATTGTGTGCCATTGCAATCCAGCCTGGGTGACAGCGAGACTCTGTCTCAAAAATAAATAAATAAATAAATAAATAATAAAAAAAATTAGCTGGGTGTGTTGTGCTCACCTGTAGTCCTAGTTACTCAAGAGGCTGAGGTGGGAGGATCACCTGAGCCTGGGAAGTTGAGGCTGCAGTGAGCTGTGATCGTACCATTGCACTACAGCCGGGGTGACAGAGCGAGACTCCGTCTTATGTGATCACAGCTCACTGTAACCTTGAACTCCTTACTTCAAGCAATCCTACCACAGCCTACAGGTGTGTGCCATCACACCTGGCAAATTTTTAAAAATTTTTTATAGAGATGGGGTCATACTATGTTGCCCAGGCTGGTCTCAAACTCCTGGCCTCAAGTGAGCCTCCTGCCTCAGCCTCCCTGAGTGCTGGGGTTATAGGTGGGAGCCACTGCACCTGGTTGCATTTTTTTATTTAATCACATCTTGATCTTTTCATATCAATAAACATATCCTCATTATTAACTGTGTAGAATAGCATAGTGTGAGTATAGTTTAGCTATTCTTTTCTTCACAGAAATTATGATTGTTTCCAGTTTTTTGCTACTACCAAGAGTGTTAACAGTGAACATTCTTGTACCTCTTTATACATACATATGTGTATTATTTGAGAATAGAGAAGTGGGATTGCTGAGCTGAAAGATATGCATTTGTTTTGTTTTTTTTTTGAGATGGAGTTTCGCTCTTGTTGCCCTCACTGGAGTGCAATGGCGTGACTTGGCTCACTGAAACCTCTGCCTTCCTAGTTCAAGGGATTCTCCAGCCTCAGCCTCCCAAGTAGCTGGGATTACAGGCACCGGCCACCATGCCCAGCTAATTTGTTTTGTATTTTTTGTAGAGATGGGGTTTCACTATGTTGGCCAGGCTGGTCTCCAACTCCTGGACTCATGATCCACCCACCTCGGCCTCTCAAAGTGCTGGGATTACAGGCGTGAGCCACCACACCTGGCCGAGTTTTAATTTTTGACTCCATCACTATTAGTCTTTTTTTTGTCTTAATGGCTCTCTGACTTGGGTTTTCTGTTTTTGTGTGTGACTTCCTTCCTTCCTCCCTCCCTCCCTCCCTCCCTCCCCTCCCCTTTCTTTCTTTCCTTCCTTCCTTCCTTCCTCCCT
>NW_016824266.1:82374-86230 GCF_001698545.2 Rhinopithecus bieti
TGTGCCACCATACCCAGCTGATTTTGTATTTTTTTTTTTTTTTTTTTGGAGCAACAGTTCAATTTTTTTTTGGTCCCCTAAGGTCGGGGGAAGAGGTCTTCCGGCCTCCGGCAAAGAAGGCCGACAGAACCCCCCGGTGGGGCTCTCGGACGGAGTTCCCGCAGTCCTAACATCCCGACAGGAGTGGAGGACTGAGGAAGGCCGCTGATTTTTGTATTTTTAGTAGAGATAGGGTTTCACCATGTTGGCCAGGCTGGTCTCGAACTCCTGACCTCAAGTGATCTGCCTGCCTTGGGCTCCCAAAGTGCTGGGATTACAGGTGTGAGCCATGGTGCCTGGCCCCCAGAGGAGACCTTTTGAATACTTTAATCTCCCCCTTCTCACTGGGAATTTAGGAATTTCATAGCATATTTGTGCTTCTGTTTTAAAAATCAAAGCTGCCTAGGATTTGGCAGGCTCTTTTAGTGTACTCAGTCTCCTTCAGATTATGGAAGTTCTCCTTTATTACCCTCCTGCTTTTGCTCTTTCTGAAACTTCCATTATTCATGGAATTCATTCATCCATTAAGGCTCTCCTTAATGTGTTTTCAAATCTCTTTCCCACCCTTATTTCTATTTCTTGGCTTTTTTACCTCTTTGTTCTACAATTTATCTTCTACTTGATATTCCACATTACTAATTTCGTCACCATGGAGAAGCATGCTTTTTTGTCTGGGTCAGTGCCCGGGCTTTCCCTACTATTTCTGATAAAGTCTCTTCCATTTAATTGCTACTTCAGCGAGATCTGCCCTATTCCCCTCTGTCTGAGACTCCTCAGGTCAGGGTTCCCTTTTTCTGTTGTGTCTGGTTGCTCTCCGTTTTTGTGTTTCCTTAATAAGTCAGGGCTGCTGAGTGGTGGCCAAGTGGGGAGTGGTTGAAGACAGCAGTTTCTGCTCTCTGGACCGAGGTGAGAACTGGCAAACCATCAGCCCTTGCTGAGGATGTGGGTGGGGGATTGTTTGCAGGTCTCTCTGACAAGGGGTGACCCTCTCCTGACTTCAGCACACCCACCCCGGCCTGGTTGCTCTCCAGGTCTCTGAGCAAGTGGATGCTGCCCCTCCCAGAGGATTCTTAGTTCACTGAGATCCTTTCTATTTGGGCAGTTGGAGGAAAGAATTCTCTCTCTTCTCTTTCTTTTTTTCTTTTTTCTTTTTTCTTTTTTTTTTTTTTTTTTGGTGTTCCTTCAAGGAACCATGAAATTCTGATTTTTGCTCCAGGCTTCGGGGCTACTGCTGCCTAATTTTGCAGGTTGTTAACCAAACAAGGGCATCTGGTTAAGTGGATGCTTAAGTCTCTGCTCCTTCTCTACAAGGCTGTTGGTGGCTGTCCCTGGGGAGGGAATGTGTTGCCTGCAGGAAAGACTACCTTTTGATAATTTGCACAAGGACACTCTTTTCTTGCTAGGACTAGTGTCCCCAGGGCTGCATTCCATCTGGAGAGTACTTTCCTCACCAAGGCACTGGTAGTGGCTGCCCTAACTGGCCTCCAGGGGCTTCCTTCCCTCTTGTGCTGTGGTCCCTTGGCTCTCTGCTGGTACCAAGGAGAGCCTAGTTCTGATCTGTCCTCTTTCCAGAACCCAGAGTAGAACTTGCAGTCTCAGATGCAGCAACCCTCTTTTTTAAAATTTTTTAAATTAAATTAAATTAAATTAAATTAAATTTATTTATTTATTTATTTTGAGACAGAGTCTCCCTCTGTCGCCGAGGCTGGAGTGCAGTGTGGTGTGATCTCGACTCACTGCAACCTCCACCTCTCGGGTTCAAGCAGTTTTGCCTCAGCCTCCCAAGTAGCTGGGATTACAGGTGTGAGCCACCGTNTTCTTTCTTTCTTTCCTTTCTTTCCTTTCTTTCCTTTCTTTCCTTCTTTCCTTCTTTCTTTCTTTCTTTCTTTCTTTCTTTCTTTTCTTTCTTTTCTTTCTTTCTTCTTTCTTTCGAGATGGAGTCTGGCTCTGTTGCCTAGGCTGGAGTGCAATGGCATGATCTCGGCTCGTTGCAACCTCCACCTCCTGGGTTCAAGTGATTCTCCTGCCTCGGCCTCAGCCTCCTGAGTAGCTGGGATTACAGGTGCATGCCACCATGCCCAGCTAATTTTTGTATTTTTAGTAGAAACGGGGTTTCAACATGTTGGTCAGGCTGGTCTCAAACTCCTGACCTTGTGATCCACCTGCCTCAGCCTCCCAAAGTGCCGGGATTACAGGCGTGAGCCACCGCATCTGGCTGTGATTTATTTCTTGTTTGAGAATATCTTTCTGGGACTAGGCGTGGTGGCTCACACCTGTAATTCCAGCACTTTGGGAGACCAAATGAGGAAGACCACTTGAGGCCAGGAGTTTGAGACCAAACTGGACAACACAGGGAGACCTCATATTTGCAAAAAAATTTTAAAAATTAGCTTAGCAGGGACGGGCGCGGGTGGTGGCACATGCCTGTAGTCCCAGCTACTTGGGAGCCTGAAGCAGAGGGTTCCTTGAGCCCAGGAATTTGAGGCTGCAGTGAGCTGTGATCACACCACTGCATTCCAAGCCTGGGTGACAGAACAAGACCCTGTCTGAAATAAATAAATAAATAAATAAATAAATAAATAAATAAATAAATAGATAGATTTATCAGTGGCCAATAAACAGTCAACTTTTGTAAACATTCTATCACATAAGTGAATGTTTGCTTTACTCAAATGTTCGATGTTATTATTGTTTGCCAACTTGATTTTCCAAAATTCTGAAAGAATACTGAGGCCTCCTACTATTATCGTGGTGTTTTGTTTATTTTTGTTTTTTAATAAATGTCTTGTATGTCTGGGAGGTTTTGTTTTATGTATCTGGCTACTGTGATGTTCGGTGCCTATCATCTCATGGAGTGAACCTGTTAACATACCCATCTTCGTCCAGTTTAATGCTTCTTGGTGTCATATTGGGCTTGGCCTGGATTTCTGGTGTTGCTCTTCCTTCTTTTTGTCCTCCTGCTATATGGTATATGGTTCATCCTTTTATTTTTAGCCTTTGTTACTTTTATATGTACCTAGATTTTGTTTTCTAACACATTGATTTGACAGTCTGTTTTGGTCGGGAAATTCAACCTATTCATATTTTTTGAAGTAGCTCTGATTTTATTCTTTTTGTATTACTTCTATCATATTTATTACATTTTATTCTATTTTCCTTTTTTCTTACTTTTGCAGTCTTTTAAGTTTCTCTTCGTTTCCTGCTTTCCTCTTTGTTAATTGAGATCCCATGCTTTTCAGTTCCTCACAATCCAGACTGCAGCCCATCACTTGCTATTTGTCACCCTGAACCATGCGGCTTTACCCCCAGCCCAGCCCAGCCTCCCCTTGACCCCAGAGGACACCATTTTTTTTTTTTTTTTTTTTTTTTATGAAGTCTCGCTCTGTTGCCAGGCTGGAGTGCAGTGGCGCAATCTTGGCTTACTGCAACCTCCGTCTCCTGGGTTCAAGTGATTCTCCTGCCTCAGCCTCCCGAGTAGCTGGGACTACAGGTGCGCTCCACCATGCCCAGCTAATTTTTTGTATGTTTAGTAGACGGGGGTTTCACCATGTTGACCAGGATGGTCTTGATCTCTTGACCTCATGATTCCACCCGCCTTGGCCTCCCAAAGTGCTGAGATTACAGGCATGAGCCACCGTACCCGGCCTGGCTTTTTTTTCTTTTTTTTTTTTTTTGAGATGGAGTCTCACTCTGTTGCCCAGGCCGGAGTGCAGTGGCCAGATCTCAGCTCACTGCAAGCTCCGCCTCCCGGGTTCACGCCATTCTCCTGCCTCAGCCTCCCTAGTAGCTGGGACTACAGGCTCCCGCCACCTCGCCC
>NW_016824266.1:88870-129501 GCF_001698545.2 Rhinopithecus bieti
GGCTGGAGTGCAGTGGTATGATCATGGCTCACTGCAGCCTCAACCTCCTGGGCACAAGTGATCTTCCCACTTCAGCCTCCCGAGTAGCTGGGACTATACATACCCACCATCAAGCCTGGGTAAGTTTTAAATTTTTTGTAAAGATGATGTCTTACTATGTTGCCCAGGCTGGTTTCAAACTCCTGAGCTCAAGTAATCCTCCTGCATCAGCCTCCCAAAGTGCTTGGATTATAGGTGTGAGCCACTGCACCCGGCCTATACACACTTTTTTTTTTTTTTCTTTGAGATGGAGTCTAGCTCTGTTGTCAGGCTGGAGTGCAGTGGTGCAATCTCAGCTCACTGCAATCTCTGCCTCCCAGGTTCAAGTGATTCTCCTGCCTCAGCCATCTGAGTAGCTGGGACTACAGGCGCCCGCCACCACACCCAGCTAATTTTTGTATTTTTAGTAGAGACGGAGTTTCACCATGTTGGCCAGGATGGTCTTGATCTCTTGACCTTGTGATCTGCCTGCCTCGGCCTCCCAAAGTGCTGGGATTACAGGCGTGAGCCACCGCGGCCAGGCCTATAAACGTACTTTTTAAAAACTTCACATGATATCAAAATTCTCCCATCCAAATGATCCATAAACAACAACAAAGTCCTCTACAATTATAAAGGTTGAAAGATTGTTGAAAGATTACCTTGCCAGCTAGTATTTATCTTTTGGATATATATCTTTTTTTGATATATATGTATTTATTTATTTGTATACTTGTGTATATATTTATTCAACAAAAATGGGATTGTGCTATTCCTAACCCTTTTAAAAATTTAATACGGTGTGAACGTTCTTCCTTATTACAAAACACAATTGCATCACTGGATTTTTCCAGTTTTGCTATTATAAATAATACAATGATGATCTTGCGTATATAATTATTGTTGTTTTTTTGGAGACAGAGTTTCGCTCTGTCACCCAGGATGGAGTGCAGTGGTGCGATCTTGACTCACTGCAGCCTCTGCCTTCTGGGTTCAAGCAATTCTTGTGCCTCCGAGTAGCTGGGACCACAGGCCCGCGGCACCATGCCTGGCTAATTTTGTATTTTTAGTAGACACGGGGTTTTGCCATGTTGCCAAGCTGGTCTTGAACTCCTGGCCTCAAGTGATCCACCCACCTTGGCCTCCCAAAGTGCTAGGATTACAGGTGTGAGCCACTGTGCCCAGCCTGTGTGTATATAATTTTGATTTTCTAAGTATTCCTTAGGTCATAGAGTATGCATATTTTAAAAGCTCTGAGCAGAGTTGCTGTTCAGAAAGGCTGGGTCAGTGTCTGTCTTCCTAGTAACAGGGCAGAGGTCAGCCTGTCCTACCACACTCTCCTGCTGCACTCTAGCCAGTGTATTAACGTGCTTCTGGTCACACTTTCACATGAAGGCTATTAGGAGCTACTGACAAAGTTTAAGTAGACAAATCACATAACCAGATTTGCATTTTTGATTCCAGCTTCAGGGCCTAATAGCTCTATTAGTCTTATGTGGCCCCTAGGAGGCATTCAAGATAATGGTGACACTAAGCAAAGCGGGGGCAAGCTGAGGTAGAGAGTCTGAACAAGCAGGTCTCTAACCTGCAGCTATAGAGAAGCAATTCAGTGTATCCTGTGGCAGGTGGAGGGAATACTTACCCAGCAGAGCATGCGAGACTCTTCGATATGCACCTTCATGTATTATCTTGTTCAGTTCTCTGAGGTTGGGATCGTTGTTATCTCCCATTTTGCAGATGAGAGAATTGAGGCAGAGAAAGGTTCAGCACCTTGCCTTTGGTTACACAGCTGGTCATTCTGGCTTCAATCACAGGGCTACCAGCCTGTGCTCTTCACCACTGAGCTTCCCTGCCTCAGGCCACTTCCATGGACCATTAGCTGGATTCTAAGAGTAGTTTCTAAGCCAGAGCTTTCAGAGCGCTTTTGTTTGTAGGACAATTTTAAGACAGCAGGTTCTTGAATCTTTTGTGTTTTTTTAAGTCTCAGATTTATCTTCATATTTCCTACTTCTCCAAAAAGACTGAGAGCTGACATATTTGATTGTAAGCTCTTTGGGGCAGAGCCCTTGTAATCGTCTCTGTATAAAACAGTTCCCACCCCAGTGACTGGTACTTGGATGCTTCAGTCAACAGCTGTGCTGTTAAATAGGGCACGTTTTTCCTAGACCCACATTCTGATAAAAGAAAAATCAAATGAATTATGATTGAACCAATTCAACACACACTGTTGCATTTTATGTATGTGTTTTTGGTGACCTTACTTTGGAAACAATGTAAAAGTCACATCTGTGGAGTGTTTTTAGAGCACTTTTACATTCATTTATGATAATAGGGACCTGCCCAGGCGCTGGGCTAGGTGTTCCACATATACTGTGTCATTATGTAAATTGTGATTCACAAGAACTTGAGAAGCTAGCAGGGTAGCTATTATTATCCTTGGGGTGGTTTGTTTTTGGTTCTTTGGGTTTTTTCCCAGGGGAAGAAGCTGGAGTTTGGACAGCCCCTGGCCTACATGGGCTCCCTTTTGCAGAGGCTGCTCCAGCGGGGATCTCCTTGAGCTCAGGCAAATAAGCCAGTGCCAGGCCAGGTCCCCTGCACACCTTTGTCTATTTTCCCCTTTGTTCCTTGGATCTGAAAACCCTTCAAGGCTTCAGAGGAAGCTCAGTGAGTTGATTCTCATGTACCGGGAGAAGAGAATGTAGAGGCGGCGGAACCAGAGGAGCTGGCTGCGGTGGCAGGACATGGCTCTCTAGAAGAATCAAAGAGAATCAGTTATGAAACACTTGCACTGGAGCTGTTTCATTATTTCAGATCTGGCCACCTCACCTTAAATCCTTCCTCGCACTAATATGCTTCATGCTATAGCCTTATCTGTCTTCTTCCCGTAACCCATGAACCTCTCTGGATTGGCCTCCTATCATGGCCCCTGCTTTCGCATCTCCTACTTACTCCCTGTGATTATAACACACAATGCTCACGGTAGCTACAGCACTCACTATGGGATGCCAGAAAACTGGCAAAACAGTCCACATGCATCATCTCAATGTTAACAACCCTGTGAATCAAGTATTGTTATTACTGTTTTTTAAAAAATAAATAGATGAGGAAACGCGTCAGTCTCAAACAGCTAGTAGCTAGTAGAGCTGGCTGAGATTTTAACCCAGAGCCATCTGATTGACTCTAGAGTCCACATTCTTTTTTTTCTTTTTTTTTTCCTTTCTTCTTTTCTTTTTTTTCCCCTTTTTTCTTTTCTTTTCTTTTTTTTTTTGAGACGGAGTCTCGCCCTGTCGCCCAGTCTGGAGTGCAGTGGCGCAATCTCGGCTCACTGCAAACTCTGTCTCCCGGGTTCACGCCATTCTCCTGCCTCAGCCTCCCGAGTATCTAGGACTGCAGGCACCCGCCACCACACCCAGCTAATTTTTTGTATTTTTAGTAGAGACAGGGTTTCACTGCATTAGCCAGGATGGTCTCCTGACCTTGTGATCTGCCCGCCTCAGCCTCCCAAAGTGCTGGGATTACAGGCCTGAGCCACTGCGCCTGGCCGTTTACAGTCCACATTATTAATCATGTTGCTACTACCTCAAATGTACAACACAAACAGGGATGTTTCATGGGAAGCAACCTAGTACACGCTAGTACACTATGCCCAAATTCCTCTGAGTTAGGTCATTTCGAGAGGTACAATCACTATCAGAAGAAGAAAAAAAGGAATGGTACACAGGTGTGAGTTGTCGTTCTCACCTTCTAGGGGAAATGTACATTATCTTGTTATTCAGACCTAGTATAGTTCGGTTTTTGAACAGAATAGATTACAGCAACTGACTTCACTAGATATACATAAAAGGATGTGCCTGTTTATCTCTGAGTACCATAATTAACTTGCCTCTCTAAGCTAATATCTTCACAAACTTTTTTTTTTTTTTGAGACGGGGTCTGGCTTTTGCCCCAGGCTGGAGTGCAGTGGCCGGGTCTCAGCTCACTGCAAGCTCCGCCTCCCAGGTTCACGCCATTCTCCTGCCTCCGCCTCCCAAGTAGCTGGGACTACAGGCGCCCGCCTCGTCGCCCGGCTAGTTTTTTGTATTCTTTAGTAGAGACGGGGTTTCACCGTATTAGCCAGGATGGTCTCGATCTCCTGACCTTGTGATCTGCCCGTCTCGGCCTCCCAAAGTGCTGGGATTACAGGCTTGAGCCACCGCGCCCGGCCATATCTTCACAAACTTTTATGTAAAGAACCCCTTTTATATTCATTGTCAGACTCTACATGCCTTGCCAGGTGCAGTGGCTCACACTTGGAACTCCAGCACTTTGGGAGGCCAAGGTGGGCGGATCACCTGAGGTCGGGAGTTCGAGACCAGCCTGACCAAAATGGAGAAACCCCGTCTCTACGGAAAATACAAAATTAGCCGGGTGTGGGGGCTCATGCCTGTAATCCCAGCTACTAGTGAGCCTGAGGCAGGAGAATCGCTTGAACCAGGGAGGCAGAGGTTGCAGTGAGCTGAGATCGCACCATTGCACTCCAACCTGGGCAACAAGAGCGAAACTCCATCTCAAAAAAAAAAAGAAAAAAAGAAAAGAAAAGAAAAAGAAACTACATGACTTTAAAGACATAAACACACCTGTGATAACCAAGCTTTAACTGGTAAAGAGAATTGAGGCAAAACAATCACCATAGAATATTATTGGGAAAATATTATGCAGCATTGTTTCAACAGGAAATCCAACTAAGATTTTTTTTTTTTTTTTGAGATGGAGTCTCTATCGCCCAGGCTGGGGTGCAGTGGCACGATCTCAGCTCACTGCAACCTCCGCCTCCCAGGTTCAAGCAATTCTCCTGCCTCAGCCTCCTGGGTAGTTGGGATTACAGGCTCCCACTGCCATACTCACCTAATTTTTATATTTTTAGTAGAGATGGGGTTTCATCATGTTGGCCAGGCTGGTGTCGAACTTCTGACCTCAAGTGATCCACCCACCTCAGCCTCCTAAAGTGCTGGAATTACAGGTGTGAGCCACCGCACCCAGCCCAACTACAATTTTTTTTTCTTTTTTGAGATGGAGTCTCACTCTGTCGCCCAGGCTGGAGTGCAATGGTTCAATCTTGGCTCAGCGCAACCTCTGCCTCCTGGGTTCAAGTGATTCTCCTGCCTTAGCCTCCGAGTAGCTGGGATTACAGGCACCTGCCACCATGCCTGGCTAATTTTTGTTTTTTTAGTAGACACACAGTTTCACTATGTTGTTCAGGCTGGTCTTGAACTCCTGACCTCAAGTGATCCACCTGCCTCGGCCTCCCAAAGTGCTGAAATTACAGGAGTGCGCCACTTCGCCCAGTCCAATTACAATTTTTTCTTTTTCTCCTTCCTTCCTTCCTTCCTTCCTTCCGTCCGTCCATCCGTCCGTCCGTCCCGTCCCTCCCTCCCTCCTCCTCCTCTCCCTCCTCCTCCTCCCTTCCCTCCTCCCTCTTCCTTCCTTCCTTCCTTCCTTCCTTCCTTCCTTCCTTCCTTTTTGTTGAGATGCAGTCTTATTCTGTTGCCAGGCTGGAGTGCAGTGGCCCCACCTCAGCTCACCACAACCTCCGCCTCCCGGGTTCAAGCTATTTTCCTGCCTCGGCCTCCTGAGTCGCTGGGATTACAGGTGCATGCCACCACACCTGGATAATTTTTGTATTTTTAGTAGAGATGGGGTTTCACCATGTTGGCCAGGATGGTCTCAATCTCCTAACCACGTGATCCACCCGCCTTGGCCTCCCAAAGTGCTGGGATTACAGGCGTGAGCCACTGTGCCCAGCCTCCAACTATAATTTTTAAAGGAAATTTACCATCAAACAAAATGGATGTGTAAGATCACAGAATAAAATGAAAAATTTGAAGACTGTAATAAAGAAAAAAATATTTAGGAAAACATTGAGAGAGAACGTTGTAGTCCAATCACACTTGATTTATCTACTTGTAATAGTTACCAAGTTAGAAGGATTTCCCATATCATGCTGCCTACATGGCCCATATACTGAGATGCCCTAATCTTTCAATGACTTCCAGCATTCATTAAGATAGACACTTATAGAAATTATTTATGTAGTGTGTCCAAAAATTTATTTAGATGTGTCCAAAATTATGTGTGCAATTTTGTATTTCTGCTTTTTCCCCTCTTTTGGAGCATTTTCACTATATATCCTTCAAAACTGTGATTTTATTCATTATATAGTACTGTCTCATTCACCTGGTGAATATTAGTTTCTATTTTGGTTATTATAAATTATTCTAATGAAAATCATTGGACATAAATTTCTGGACACATCTTTGTTCACTTCCTGAACATAACATTATAAAAATATACAGAAGGAGTAGGATTGAAAAAAATTATGGAAATAAAAATTATCGGGTCAGAGTACATATATTTATTATTTATATATATATACTTTTTTTTTTTCTAGAGACAGGGTCTCACTCTATTACCCAGGATGGAGTGCAGTGGCATGATCATGACTCACTGCAGTCTCCAATTCTTGGGCTCAAATGATACTCCTACCTCAGCCTCTCGAGAAGCTGGGACTACAGATAGGCTTTGCCACACCTGGCTAATTTTTTTTTTTTTTTTTTTTTTTTTTGAGACAGAGTTTTGCTCTTTTTGCCCAGGCTGGAATGCAATGGCATGATCTCGGCTCACTGCAACCTCTGCCTCCCGGGTGCAAGTGATTCTCCTGCCTCATCCTCCCGAGTACCTGGGATTACAGGCACCTGCCACCACGTCCGGCTAATTTTTTGTATTTTTAGTAGAGATGGGGTTTCACCATGTTGGCCAGGATGGTCTCAATCTCTTGACCTTGTGATCTGCCCACCTTGGGCTCCCAAAGTGCTGGGATTACAGGCGTGAGCCACTGCACCTGGCCTTTTACACCTGGCTAAGTTTTTTAAAAAATTTTGTAGAGACAGGGTCTTGCTATGTTGCCCAGGTTGGTCTTAAACTCCTGGCCTCAAGCAATCCTCCTCCCTTGGCCTTCCAAAGTGCTCGGATTAGAGGCATGAGCCACCATGCCCAGACTAATCTTTTCTTTTTAATTTTTTTTGAGACAAAGTTTTATTCTTGTCACCTAGGCTGGAGTGCAATGGCGCGATCTTGGCTGGCTGCAACCTCCGCCTCGCAGGTTCAAGTGATTCTCCTGCCTCAGTCTCCCAGGTAGCTGGGGTTACAGGGATGCGCCACCACGCCCAGCTAATTTTTGTATTTTTAGTAGAGACGGGGTTTGGTTATGTTGGTCAGGTTGATCTTGAACTCCTGACCTCAGGCGATCCACTGGCCTCCCAAACTGCTGGGATTATAGGCATGAGCCAATGTGTACAGCCTTTCTTTTTAAAATTTTAAACATCTTAAAAATTGTATAATTATTACCTGTAATTATACATAATAATTACTTATATAATTCAATACATTTGCCCAGGTGCAGTGGCTACTCGGGAGACTGAGGTCAGAGGATTTCTTGAGCTCAGGAGTTCAAGGCTTCTGTGGGTTATGACCATGTCACTGCACACCAGCCTGGGTGACAGACAGAATGAGAGCCTATCTATCTCTCTAAAAAATTTTAAATTATATTTTAAAAAATGTAGGGGGTCACCACAAACAGCAGGGAGAGAAACAAGGGAGAGAGACTGTGGAAAACTTGACTAATAGAAGGCAGGAAAAGAACTGGGGGTGGGGGGAGTGTTGAACAGAAAACACAAAATTAGATAGTAGAAATGTCTAAATATAGCAGTAATTACAAATAAAAATGGACCAAATATATCCGCTATATTTCATAGCAGGGCTTTAAAAAAATCCAACTACATGCCACTTACAGAAAATACAACTAAAAATCACAAGAAAAGGGTGAAAATAAAAGGATGAAAGAAAGATAAACCATGCAGATACTAACCTAAAGAAAGCTGGTATATGGAGGCCAGCTGTGGTGGATGACACCTGTAATCCCAGCACTTTGGGAGGCTGAGGCAGGCAGATCAACTGAGGTCAGGAGTTCGAGACCAGCTTGGCCAACATGGCAAAACCCCATCTCTGCTAAAAATATAAAAATTAGCTGGGTATGGTGGCACACACCCATAATCCCAGCTACTTGGCAGGCTGAAGCAGGAGAATTGCTTGAACCCAGGAGGCGGAGGTTGCAGTGAGCTGAGATAGCACCACTATACTCCAGACTGGTGACAGAATGAGACTCCGTCTCAAAATAAAATTAAAGTTAAAATTAAAAAAGAAGGCCGGGCGCGGTGGCTTAAGCCTGTAATCCCAGCACTTTGGGAGGCCGAGACGGGCGGATCACGAGCTCAGGAGATCGAGACCATCCTGGCTAACCCGGTGAAACCCCGTCTCTACTAAAAAATACAAAAAACTAGCCGGGCGAGGTGGTGGGCGCCTGTAGTCCCAGCTCCTCGGGAGGCTGAGGCAGGAGAATGGCGTAAACCCGGGAGGCGGAGCTTGCAGTGAGCTGAGATCCGGCCACTGCACTCCAGCCTGGGTGACAGAGCAAGACTCCGTCTCAAAAAAAAAAAAAAATTAAAAAAGAAAGAAAGCTAGTATATGGGCCAGGAATGGTGGCTCACGCCTGTAATCCCAGCACTTTGGGAGGCCGAGGCGGGCGGATCACAAGGTCAAGAGATTGAGACCATCCTGGCCAACATGGTGAAAGCCCATCTCTAATAAAAATACAACAATTAAGGCTGGGCATGGTGGCTCATGCCTGTAATTGCAGCACTTTGGGAGACCAAGGCAGGTGGATCACCTGAGGTGGGGAGTTCGAGACCATCCTGACCAACATGGAGAAACCCTGTCTCTACTAAAAATACAAAATTAGCGGGGGCGTGGTGGCGGGTACCTGTAATCCCAGCTACTCGGGAAGCTGAGGCAGGAGAATTGCTTGAACCTGGGAGGTGGAGTGGAGATTGCAGTGAGCCGAGATCACCACTGCACTCCAGCCGGGCGACAGAGCGAGACCCTGTCTCAAAAAAATAAATAAATAAAAATAAAATAGAAGATAAAGGGAAAACCATTACAAAAGAGGGAACTTATAATAAGAGGAATAGGTTAGGCACAGTGGCTCATGCCTGTAACCTCAGCACCTTGGGAGCCTGGGGCAAGTGGATCACTTGAGGTCAGGGGTTCAAGACCAGCCTGACCAACATGGTGAAACCCCCATCGCTACTAAAAAAAAAAAAATCCAAAATTAGCTGGGCATGGTGGTGCATGCCTGTAACCCCAGCTACTATGGAGGCTGAGGCAGGGGAATCGCTTGAACCCAGGAGGCAGCAGTTGTGGTGAGCTGAGATTGTGTCATCACATTCCAGGCTGGGCAACAAGAGCAAAACTCTGTCTCAAAATAAATAAATAAATAAGATAAATAATCTGCTAAAAAGATATGACAGAGGCTGGGCATGGTGGCTCACACCTGTAATCCCAGCACTTTGGGAGGCCGAGGCGGGCGGATCACAAGGTCAGGTGATCAAGACCATCCTGGGTAACACGATGAAACCCCATCTCTACTAAAAATACAAAAAATTAGCCGAGCGTGATGGCGGGTGCCTATAGTCCCAGCTGCTGGGGAGGCTGAGGCAGGAGAATGGCATGCACCCGGGAGGTGGAGCTTGCAGTGAGCCGAGATCGTGCCAATGCACTCCAGCCTGGGCGACACAGTGAGACTCCGTCTCAAGAAAAAAAAAAAAAAAAAAAAAAAAAAATATATATATATATTATATATATATAGCAGCTTTGGGCAGGGTGCAGTGGCTCATGTTTGTAATCCCATCACTTTGGGAGACTGAGGTGTGCGGATCACCAGGTCAGGAGTTCAAGACCAGCTTGGCCAACATAGTGAAACCCCGTCTCTACTAAAAATACAAAGAACTTAGCCAGGTTTGGTGGTGTCAGCCTGTCTGTAATACCAGCTACTCAGGAGGCTGAGGCAGGAGAATCACTTGAACCCAGGAGGCAGAGGTTTCAGTGAACTGAGATCTCACCACTACACTCCAGCCTGGGCGACAGAGCGAGACTCTACCTCAAAAAAAAAAAAAAAAAAAAAAAAAAAAAAAAAACATTTAAAAAAACCTTCCCCCACCCAAAAAAAAATAAATTTAAAAAAAAAAAAAAAAAAAAAAAAAAAAAAATCAGCATTACGAAAACCATTCACTGACCACAAAGCAATTAAATTATAAATTAACAATAAAAAGACCACATACACGGCAGGGCACAGTGGCTCACGCCCGTAATCCCACCACTTTGGGAGGCCAAGGCGGGTGGATCACCTGAGGTCGGGAGTTGGAGACCAGCCTGACCAACATGGAGAAACCCTGTCTCTGCTAAAAAATAGAAAATTAGCCGGGCATGGTGGCGCCTGCCTGTAATCCCAGCTCCTTGGGAGGCTGAGGCAGGAGAATCGCTTGAACCTGGGAGGTGGAGGTTGCAATGAGCTGAGATCGCACCACTGCACTCCAGCATGGGCAACAAGAGTGAAACTCTGTCTCAAATAAAAAAAAAAAAGACAAGAAAAAAAGACCACATATACACACATAGCCATGCCATTCTCATTTGTGGTAGTTCTATAAAGTCACTGAGAACACTGAATTAGTGAATACTGAACCATTGTTTCTAGCGGAAATACAGGGTTGGGTTCCCCCAAGCCTTTGGCCACAATATTTTCATCCATCAGTCAATATATAACCTTGTTTTACTTATATTTCTGTTTCAAAACTCCATATGAAATATATATTGTTGATTCATTAGCACTGAACTCATGGCCAATGGCACTGTAACTCATGCTTGTGATCAAACCCACATAAGCCATATTACAGCCTCTTGTGCTTAGGAATGCAAGACAGCAGTTCAGCATCATTCTTAGAGGCTATTTTAAACAGCAAAATCAACAAAACCACAAAATGAGAAAATGGGGCATGAAATATACCCCAAAAAGGTATTTTTTTACAGTGGGAGAGCTGAAACAGTTGGGAACATGTATATGTGCATCCAGTGACTCACGTTTCACCCCTCTGCGAGTGTCCACGAATGACCACAAAAGCACTTTGAGCACTGACTTTGGAGTTACAAATGAATTTCAGTGAGTAGGTGCATTCATAAATATAGAACTACAAATAATGAAGATCGACACATGTTTGTAAACTCTAAACTATACCCTCAAAGATTAAGGGGGAACTCACAATGGAGACTATAAATTACTTATAATTAGGTGACAATAGGAGAACTACATATCAAAACTTATCATGTGTAGCTAAAGAAACACTTCAAGGAAAATTAATAGTATTAAAGTTTTTTTTTTTTTTTTTGAAGATTGTAAGTGAAAACAAAACTAACTTTCAAGTTAAAGAGATTTAAAGAACAGGCTGGGTGCGGTGGCTCACGCCTGTAATCCCAGCACTTTGGGAGGCCGAGCTGGGTGGATCACTTGAGGTCAGAAGTTCGACACCAGCCTGGCCAAACATGGCGAAACCCAGTCTCTACTAAAAATACAAGTTAGCCAGACGCAGTGGTGAGTGTAGTTCCAGCTACTCAGGAGACTGAGGCAGGAGAATTGCTTGAACCCAGGAGGTGGAGGTTGTGGTGAGCCAACATCGATCCACTGCACTCCAGCCTCGGTGACAGAGTAAGACTGTGTCTCAAAAAATAAAAATAAAAAATAAATAAATAGGCTGGGTGCAATGATTTATGCCTGTAATCCCGGCACTTTGGGAGGCTGAGGTGGGCAGATCACCTGAGGTTGGGAGTTTGAGACCAGCCTGACCAACATGGAGAAACCCTGTCTCTACTAAAAATACAAAATTAGCCAGGCATGGTGGTGTGTGCCTGTAATTCCAGCTACTCGGGAGGCTGAGGCAGGAGAATCACTTGAACCCAGGAGGCGAAGGTTGAGGTGAGCCGAGATCACACCATTGTACTCCAGCCTGGGCAACAAGAGCAAAACTATGTCTCAAAAAAAAAATAATAACAGCAGAAAGAAAGAAAGAGCAGAAGGAAGGAAGGAAGGAAGGAAGGAAGGAAGGAAGGAAGGAAGGAAGGAAGGAAGGAAAAGAATAAAACCATAAATAAAGTAGGACAGAAATAATAAAGTACAAAAATTAATGCACTATTGAAGAAACAAAATATGTGCTCAACACTGCATTCTCAGTACCCAGCAAAGTGCCTCTTACTAGGTACAAGGGTTTACTGTAGAAAATTTAGAAAATATGGGCTGGGAATGGTGGCTCATGCCTGTAATCCCAGCACTATGGGAGGCTGAGGGGGGGTGGATCACCTGAGGTCAGGAGTTCAAGACCAGCCACCTGAGGTCAGGAGTTCAAGACCAGCCTGACCAACGTGGCGAAACCCTGTGTCTACTAAAAATACAAAATTAGCTGGGCATGGTGGCACATGCCTGTAATCCCAGCTACTCGGGAGTGTGATGCAGAAAAATCACTTGAACCCAGGAGGTGGAGGGTGCAGTGATCCGAGATTGCACCATTGTACTCCAGCCTGGGCAACAAGAGCGAAACTATGTCTCAAGAAGGAAAAAGAAGAAGAAGAAGAAAAAAGCCCAGTGCAGTGGTTCATGCCTGTAATCCCAGCACTTTGGGAAGCAGAGGTGAGTGGATCATCTGAGGTCAGGAGTTCAAGATCAGCCTGGCCAACCTGGTGAAACCCTGCCTCTACTAAAAATACAAAAATTAGCTGGGCATGGTAGCATGTGCCTGTACTCCCAGTTACTCAAGAGCCTGAGGCAGGAGAATCGCTTGAACCTGGGAGGCAGAGGTTGCAGTGTGCTGAGATCATGTCATTGCACTCCAGCCTGGGCGACAAAGCAAGACTCCGTCTAAAAAAAAAAAAAATCACCGGGCACGGTGGCTCAGCCTGTAATCCCAGCACTTTGGGAGGCCAAGGTGGGTACATCACCTGTGGTCAGGAGTGCGAGACCAACCTGACCAATATGATGAAACTCTGTTTCTATTAAAAATACAAAAATTAGCTGGGCGTGGTGGTGTGCACCTGTAGGCCCAGTTACCAGAGAGGCTGAGACAAAAGAATTACTTGAACCTGGAAGGCGGAGGTTGCAGTGAGCCGAGATTGTGCCACTGCACTCCAGCCTGGGCGACACAGGAAGACTCCATCTCAAAGAAAATTTAGAAAATAAAGCTAAACAAAAAACCCCCCAAACCAAAATCATCATCCCGAGTTTCTATTCTCTTAGATTTTTTCCTTCCTTCCTTCCTTTTCTTTTCTTTCTCTCTCTCTCCCTCTTTCCCTCAATCTCTTGTTTCCTTCCTTCCTTCCCTCTCTTCTTTCCTTCCCTCCCTCCCTCCCTTCCTTCCTCTCTCCTTCTCTCTCCCTCCCCTCTCTCTTTCTCCCTTCCTCTCTCTCTTCCTTCCTTCCTTTCTTATTCCTTCCTTTTCCTTCCCTTCCTTCCTTCCTTCCCTTCCCCTTCCTCCCTCCCCCCTTCCTTCCTTCCTTCCTTCCTTCCTTCCTTCCTTCCTTTTCTTTCTCTCACTCTCTTCTTCTCTCTCTCTCTTTCTTTCTCCCTTCCTTCCTCTCTCTCCCTTCCCTTTCCCCTTCCCCTTCCCTTCTTCCTAATAAAGCTGTGTTGCCCAGGGCAGACAAAAACTCCTGGGCTCAAGCCATCCTCCCACTCCAACCTCTCAAGTAGCTGAGACTACAGGCATGAGCCACAATCTCCAACTTGGTTCTTTCACTTATTTTGCTACCCGTCTCCCTGTGGGGGGCTTAAGTCTACAGGGGGATGCACCTGGAGACAAACTGAGGGACAATTCTCCTCAGCCCACCCTCTCCCTAACTCTGATGGCACTCAGTCATCTGCTCCATGGACAGCTAAGAGTTTTCCCTAGGGTGACCTGACCTGGCCTAGCTCTTCCTCAACCTGCATGTAGGCTTCTTGCAGTCTGCCCTGGGCTCTTTTTTTTTTTTTTTTTTTTTTGGAGACGAAGACTCGGAGTCTCGCTCTGTTGTCCAGGCTGGAGTGCAATGGCATGATCTCGGCTCACTGCAACCTCTGCCTCCCGAGTTCAAGCAAGTCTCCTGCCTTAGCCTCCCGAGTAGCTGGGACTACAGGCGCATGCTGCCACGCCCCGCTACTTTTTTTGTGTTTTAGCAGAGACGGGGTTTCACCGTGTTGGCTAGTCTTAAACTCCTGAACTCAGACAATTCGCCCATCTCAGCCCACCAAAGTGCTAGAATTACAGGCGTGAGCCACCCCGCCTGGCCTCCCCTAGGCTCTTTACAGAGGCTCCTGGCAGGTCTGAATTCTCCTTAACCTCAAGCTGGGAGCATTGCTCCATGTATAACAGTGATAAAATGGCAAATCAAAATGTCCAACAGTAAGGGATTCATGATATATCTTATGGTATATACATATAGTGGAGTAATTGCCAGCCATTGCTATTTGAATACTAAATGAAATAGGAGAAAATGTTCATAATAAATAGTTCTGATTTTTTTTTTTTTTTGGCTAGGGTCTGGCTCTGTTGCCCAGGCTGGAGTGCAATGGTGTGATCAGGGTTCACTGCAATCTTGACCTCCTGGGCTCAAGTGAACCTCCTGCCTCAGCTTCCCGAGTAGCTGGGACCACTGGCATGTGCCACCATGCCTGGCTAATTTTTTTGTAGAGATGGGTTTTGCTCTGTTGCCCAGCAAGCAGTCCACCCACCCTGGCCTCCCAAAGTACTGGGATTACAGGCATGTGCCACTGTGCCCAACCCATAACATATTGTTAAAGCAGGTTTTTCATCGTTTTTTTTTTTTTTTTTTTTTTTTTTTTTTGAGACAGAATCCGCTCTGTCGCCCAGGCTGGAGTGCAGTGGTGTGATCCCAGCTCACTGCAACCTCTGCCTCCCGGGTTCAAGAGATTCTTCTGCCTCAGCTTCCCAAGTAGCTGGGACTACAGGTGCATGCCACTACGCTGGGCTAATTTTTGTAGCTTTAGTAGAGACGGGGTTTCAACATGTTGGCCAGGCTGGTCTCGAACTTCTGACCTCTTGATTTGCCCGCCTCAGCCTCCCAAAATACTGCGATTACAGGCATGAGCCACCGTGCCTGGCTGAAGCAGGTTTTAAATAGACACTGTGTGATCCCATCTGAAATGCGTTTACACCTACACACCATATATACATATAAAGAGTAGGGCCGGGCGCAGTGGCTCACGCCTGTAATCCCTGCACTTTGGGAGGTCAAGGCGGGTGGATCACCTGAGATCAGGAGGTCGAGACCAGCCTGGCCAACATGATGAAACCTCAGCTCTACTAAAAATACAAAAAATTAGCCGGGTGTGGTGGCGGGTGCCTGGTATCCCAGCTACTCAGGAGGCTGAGGCAGGAGAATCGCTTGAACCCGGGAGGTGGAGGTTGCAGCGAGCTGAGATTGTGCCACTGCACTCCAGCTTGGGTGACAAGAGCAAAACTCCGTCTCAAAAAATAAAAATAAAAAAAGGCCTGGCGCGGTGGCTCAAGCCTGTAATCCCAGCACTTTGGGAGGCCGAGACGGGCGGATCNTGTTAACAAGGATTACCTGTGATTGGTGGGGCTGCAGGTAATTGTTCCTATTTTTATTTTCTTTTTGATGCTTTTATGTTTTTCAAGATTTTCTGCAATGAGCATGTGTTACTTAGTTTTAGAAAAAGCATATATTATTTTTATAATTAGAAAAAAAGGCTAAAGTCATTGAAAAATCTATGCCTCTCAAGATCTAGCTGGCCTAGTCCTAACTCTCAGGGACAGATGCTGAACCACTGTGGAAGGCCTTCAGTTAGGGCTTCTGCAGAGGTGGGGTTTGAGGAGACAAGGGGTCTGGGGCAGAGATCTGAGTTGGGGTGTCCAGGAATTTACAGTCCTCACCTTGGCCTGTGCCACTTCTTTGCTGTTGAGCACAAAGAGGACATCCTGAGTATGAAGCAGAGACAAGGGCAGATCCAGAAGGGAGATGTACTTGCGCAGCACATTCACAGACTGAAGTGTGAGCACAGAACACCCTGGTTGGAAAGGAGACAGGGAGAAGTGATGAGCCTTGAGGCCTCCAGCCAGATTTTCTCCTGAGCCTTCTCCCTCTATCCTGGGCAGGGCAGGACAGTGGCCACAGCGTTGCCAGGTGTTTCCGTGGCACCAAAGCTGCTCTGTGCCCATCATTCTTGCAGCTAGAATGAGTAAAAGGGCCACAGAAGACCTGGCTGGCTACCCTCTACCCTGCCGTGTGCCCTACCAAAAAAAGGCTGGTTGCTAGAGGTTGAGATCTGGCTACCTCAAAGCCAAAGGAAAGGTGAAGGAGACAGGAATTACTGTATTAGGAGGTTAGAGACCTGGTTCCAGCTCTGTCAGTCAAGAACTGACAGAGTTGGCAAAGTCCTTTAACCTCTCTGAGACTCAGGTATTTTTGTTTTTATTTTTTTTAGATGGAGTCTCGCTCTGTTGCCTAGACTGGAGTGCAGTGGCATGATCTTGGCTTACTGCAAGCTCCACCTCCCGGGTTCACGCCATTCTCCTGCCTCAGCTTCCCAAGTAGCTGGGACTGCAGGCGCCTGCCACCATGCCTGGCTAATTTTTTGTATTTTTTAATAGAGACGGGGTTTCACCGTGTTAGTCAGGATGGTCTCGATCTCCTGACCTCGTGATCCACCTGCCTTGGCCTCCCAAAGTGCTGGAATTACAGGTGTAAGCCACCGCACCCGGCCTGAGTCTCAGTTTTCTAATCTGTAAAATTGTGTTGAGAGTGTGAGACCTGCCCGTCTCACAGGATTAATATAAGAATCAAATGGCTGGGTGCAGTGGCTCATGCCTGTAATCCTAGCACTTTGGGAGGCCAAGGGGGGGGTGGATGACCTGAGGTCAGGAGTTCAAGACCAGCCTGACCAACATGGAGAAACTCCATCTAAAAATGCAAAAAAAAAAAAAAAAAAAATTAGCCAAGGGTGGTGGTGCATGTCTGTAATCCCAGCTACTGGGGAGGGTGAGGCAGGAGAATGGCTTGAACCCAGGAGGTGGAGGTTGCAGTGAGCCAAGATCCTCCATTGCACTCTAGCCTGGGCAACAAGAGCGAAACTCCATCTCAAAAAAAAAAAAAGAATCAAACGAACTATAGTCATGTACCAAAGACATCATGGCTTGGTAAGCTGTTTTCAGTCATCCCACACAGAAAGGGCACAAACTAGTTATGTTTGCATTCATTGAATCTTCATATCACTCCTATGAGGTATGACAGACCAGAAACTGGCCCAGAGAGGCTAAGCATGGGGGTCATGCAGTAAATGGTCAGATGGGGTCCAATACTTTCTGTGGGTTAGGGAGAGTTCCTGACTGAGGCAGATTGATCCATCAAGCATCCAGCAGTCATTTACAACCTGCCTAATTGGTTGGGGGATGGGATTGAGTTCAGACTGGAGGAATACCAGAGGTGTAAAACATCCACCCTGTGAAAAAGCTGGACAGGTGAGGGGCAAACCTGGCCTCCCCACTCATCCAGAGGTAGCCCTGCAGGCAGGCACTTGCTGGCAGATACAATTTGCCAGGTACCCTGAGGTGAGTCAGGAAGAGCGTGGCGGCCTCCCCAACCACTGCCTCTGCTCGGCTGAGGGCAGCTCTCCGTGGATTTGCAAATTTCCCTCTCAAAAGTTTCTCAGAGGGACAGTATATTGTGGCCCTTTGCAAAAGGAACAAGCCTTACCTTTAGGTAACTTCCCTTCTGAGTGCAGGGCCCTGGAGGAGGGAAAGGACAAGAGTGAGACGCATAAGAATCATTTCCTTTGTAGGTAACAGAAGGGGCTTTCAGAGGAAAGCCTGCCATGCCCATGGTCCCCCTCCATGTGAGTTTCCAGGTGGTTTCTTTTACATAAATCACTGTATAGATTTCCAGGATCCCATACCTCTGGCAGCAGCTGAAGGGATCCGGATGGGTACCTGAGCCAGGGACAGCCAATCCAGAGGCTGGTCTGTGACTTGTGAAGTACCCTGGTCCAAGCTTTGCCCATTAGAGAATGAAGATAACTGTGCTGGACTCTTCATAGTTTTCCTCTTGAAATTGTAATGTGAGTATGATGGGGGAATATTTTACAATGCTGATAGCTCTTCCCTGATATTTCCTTTCTCCTTTCTGAGCTCCCCCACACCTACCTTCTGACAGCGAAGGTCATTCTGTGCTCACCACCTTAAGAGGAGGGGAGTGTCAACTGCAATGAGCTCCAAGTCTCTTCCCCACTTTGTTGTTTAGAAATCTGGGGGCAGAGAAAGATTGGGAAGGTGGCCCCAGCAACACAGACACACATACTTATATGAACAGAGACTCTTGGGAACAGGGGTTAAAGAAGAGAAGTTGAGAGAGAATTGACAAACTCATGGAACTGACTGCCTGGCAGAGCCTAAGAGGTAGAAAAACCTGAAAAAGGAGCCAGGTGCGGTGGCTCACGCCTGTAAACCCAGCACTTTGGGAGGCCGAGGTCGGTGGATCACGAGGTCAGGAGTTCAACCCAGTCTGGCCAATATGGTGAAACTCCATCTCTAATAAAAATACAATAGCCAGGTGTGGTGGCATGCACTGGTAGTCCCAGCTACTCAGGAGGCTGAGGCAGGAGAATCGCTTGAACCCAGGAGGCGGAGGCTGCAGTGAGCTGAGATCACGCCACTGCCCTCCAGCCTGGGCGACAGAGTGAGATTCTGTCTTTAAAAAAAAAAAAAAGAAAGAAAGAAAAGAAAAACCTGAAAAAGATTTCTGGGATCCTGAGAATGAAGTGGCTTGTTCTGTACTCTGGGCAAAGCCCTGTGGATATTCTGATATCCAGGGAAAGCAGTGAGCTGGAGGCACCTGTCTGGAAATAGAGCTTATAGTCCTTAAAGCCACAGGGGAAGCTGTGCTGAGGAGGGCTGGGGAGCGAGCCTTGGGGACAGGGGGACCAAGGGGCCACTGGTGGGAGGGAAGCCAGGAAGAGACTGAGAAGTAGCCAGAAAGGCCAGAGTGAGGAGGGCAAGCTGGTGCCATATAAGCCAGAGCAGCATTGCAGTGAGGGACAGGCAGGGCCAAATGCCACGGAAAGTTGAAGATGGCTGAGGGCTAAGGTGAGTCTAATGAATTTAGCAGGCAAGAGATGACTGTGGGGAAAAAGGTTTTAGAAGATTGGTGGCATGTCCATGAATTGTTTTATCTGAAGCACAGTGGCCCACCTTCGTGCTGAGAGCCTGTGGCACTCCAGCCTCTTCTGAGGAAAATGGTCCCAGGCAGTTCTATCTACACAGAGTTGTCTCCTTGGGTTCTTTCCATACAGAATGATGCCTTCTCTGCTTTCCCCACTTCAGTGGTGACTGGACCAGGAATGGGACCAGGTGACTCAATCTCAAGTGCCCCAGCCCCCTGCCTGTGGAGGTACTCTTAGTTTGTTTGCAACAGACCTGACCTGATCCTTTGGTGCAGTGTAAATTCTTGGTGAGAAATCGCCAGGCTCAGTGTGCATCCAGAATGAGGTGAGACCATTTTTCCAGTTCTCCATAGGGCTTGCTGTCCATGCTAGTCTTGGAAGCTCAAGGCCTCAGAGTAACCATGTGGTTGGAAAGACCACTCCGGGGCTGCCTCATTTTTCCATATATCATCAAAAAAATTTGTATTTCAGACTAACCAGGGAATGTTTCTTTCCTGAATCTGAAGGGACCTAATGCAACTAGCAGCATGTCTCCTCTAAAGCTGTGGCCGCTGGCTGGACCAGGAACTGAATAGCCTTTACGGGAGAACAGTCTAGCCTCCCCTCATTCCACAGTCAAGGAAACAGGGAAAGCTGCGTAGAAAGAGTATGTGGGTAAAATTATAGCATCTTCCACCAAGTGATGTAAAATTTAAGGACAAGGAGGGTCTTCAGTTTGGATTGGTCTTCACATACATCTGAGAGAATAATGAATGGAGAACTAGGATTCCTGAATTCTGCCTCTGCCATAGTTTAACCTCGTGCTGGGCAAACCACTTCCCAGCCTCAGTAAAATGAGGTGGCTGGACTTAATGGTTGGTGAGGTTATTTCCAACTTTACATATTGCATTGCTTCAGTCTGAGTGTTAAGCATGTTTAGAAGAAGGTTATCAAATAAGTCCTTCCCTTCAAGTTGCTCCTTTCCTTCCTCAGTAGCTGGGACAGGCCTGCCACACCGCTGATCAGGGGCCCAGGAGAAGCACTTTGCTAGGGGACAGGAAACACATCTATGTTTGTATGACTCTACGTCACTCAATACCTTTGAGCTTGCATTTTATTTTTATTGGTAAAATGTAAATAAATATCAGTAAAATCGGGCGACTGTGAAGAACAAACACATTTCATATTATGTATGTATATCCTCCTTCTCCAAAGATTTGAGAGTTGTATAAAATACACGAAGGAAGTGAGAGTAAGGGGAAGAAGATGGTGACTCTGGAGGCACACTGATTCACAGCACTCATTCCTTAAAGTCTTGTCCATGTGCCACAGGGGTTGCAAATTTAGCCCTCAAGCTTCCTATGGCCACAGAAAAGAGATGAATAAAGTCAATTATCCCATTTGCAGTATTCAGTGTATACAAAAAATTCAGCTGTTTAGGAGATGAGCATTCGTACTAGGACTCGAGAGAGATTTCTCAGAGAGAGGACATGGTGAGATGCAGTGAGCAGGGCTAGATGATAAGCCAGCAGTGAGTTTCATGGGCTCAGATAACAAGTGGGAAAGTGCTTTAGACTTTAAACCATGAGCCCTAATCAAATAAACAAACCCTCCTCCACCTCCATCACCCAGAGAATCATACCTCACAGCTGCATACAGAGCAATGTGATTGCTGTGGCCACTTACTCCCCCTGCATCGAAAGTCACCACCTGTAGAGAAACACAGGGTTTTCACTTATGACTGTCTGAATGCCTTCTCTACCACCTCAACTTCAATGGAGCTATCGCCTTCCCTTGGGAAGGAGAGGAGAGAACAGAACCCTGAAACTTTTCAAATGCAGCATCTATCTGAAGTGACTTCTGAGCAGATCAGTGGTGTGTAGCTCATGCTGTGGTTGACCATGTAGAGACTGTTTCCCAGGGTTTGACGCTTTCCCAGGGTTTCCTAACCAGTGGAGCAGAGTGGAATTCAGCCATGATAGCAACTTGGGTTCAGAATATCTTTGTTGCTTATCGGTTTAGCCATTTATTAGCACATTTAGCATTCCTGGCTAGCTTCTAAGTGAACTCTGTTCATGCAGATACAGCCTGAACTACTGGTTCTCTTTTTCTCATGCCATACTGAGGGCAAAAAAAAAAACTTTGAGGGACAATGTCCACCGTGTCCTGGGATTGAGTTCATGGAAAAAGTGTATTTATTCATAGACTGCTTCTGTTTCCATTTTCACAGCTATATCAACATCTGTTTATTAACTACAAGCTCAGTCTGTATTCCAACATTTCATTTCTACACAAATGAATTAAAGAAAAAACAAAGAATAATTTGAATTATTATAATAAAAAAGCTAACTTAAATAATAAAAGAAACATAAAAATGAAGAAAAGGATAGAATGGTTGATTAGGGGTGATGGAAAGAGGCCAGCTGTCCCCAAGGAAAGGTGACCATCCTGCATGGATGAAGGAACCTGGAACTGGGGTTGGAATGGGCTGGGAAGGGATTCACTCTTGGTCTTTCTATTTTAAACTGTAAAGCATAGTGACTGCATGTAGAGCAAGCCCTCTGTTAATAAGAGTGGCTAACATTTACTGAGCAAAGGCATAGTATTAACCCTATCTTACACCTGAGGAAGTTCAGAAAGCAGAGGCCGAAGCTGGGATCACCTTGCCACTGAGTGGAGGAGTTGTTCTTGGGGTTTGGATCTTTCTGACTCCACAGTCCACTCTCTTTACCAGCATCCTCTATGTGAGAAGGCGTGCTAGGATGCAGGAAGAAGCACTGTGTAAGAATCAAAAGACCTTTGGAAGACTGAGGCGGGCAGATCACTTGAGGTCAGGAGTTCGAGACCAGCCTGGCCAACATGGCGAAATCCTGTCTCTACTAAAAATACAAAAATGAGCCGGACATGGTGGTGGGCGCCTGTAGTCCCAGCTACTTGTGAGGCTGAGGCAGAAGAATCACTTGAACCTGGGAGGCGGAGGTTGCAGTGAGCCAATATCACGCCACTAGACTCCCCACTAGACTCCAGCCTGGGTGACAAGAGCGAAATTTCTCATCTCCAAAAATAAAAAAAAAAAAAAATAGAGAGAGAATCAAGGAAGACCTGCTACTCTTTATTCTGATAGCTATCCACCAAGTAAGGGGGTAAGTGTTAGATTAGTTATCATGACTTTCTCACTGGGTCATGAGGAAGAGCTCATCTGGAGGGAATATGGGATAATTCCAGGCAAAAGCAAACACTCTGGTTAAGAAAGAATATATCTGAGAGTTAATGGATCCCTTATTTGAAAAGATAAGTACATAGTTAACTTCACTGTTTATGGCACCGAACACACACACACACACACACACATACACACACACACACACTTTTTTTTTTTTTTTTTTTGAGATAGAGTCTTGCTCTGTCGCCCAGGCTGGAGTGCAGTGGCCGGATCTCAGCTCACTGCAAGCTCCGCCTCCCGAGTTCATGCCATTCTCCCACCTCAGCCTCCTGAGTAGCTGGGACTACAGGTGCCCGCCACCTTGCCTGGCTAGTTTTTTGTATTTTTTAGTAGAGACGGGGTTTCACCGGGTTAGCCAGGATGGTCTCGATCTCCTGACCTCGTGATCCGCCCGTCTCGGCCTCCCAAAGTGCTGGGATTACAGGCTTGAGCCACCGCGCCCGGCCCACACACACTTTTTAATAATTCAGAAGACATTTTAGGATCCTGTGACGTTAAAGTTACCACCATGAGCCTCAATGTATTACCATGTTGACAAAATCAACAGAAGTGGTGGGTAATGGAAGAATTTTAACAACAGAATGCCATAATTCAACTAAAGTCTTTTAATGATTAATGGTTTATATTTCTTTTTCTTCCTTTTTTTTCTGAGACGGAGTCTCGCTCTGTTGCCCAAACTAGAGTGCAGTGATGCGATCTTGGCTCACTGCAACCCCTGTCTCCTGGGTTCAAGAGATTCTCTCACCTCTGCTCCCGAGTAGCTGGGCCTACAGGTACGTGCCACCACACCTGGCTAATTTTTGTATTTTTAGTAGAGACAGGGTTTCACCATGTTGGCCAGGCTGGTCTCGAACTCCTGACTCAAGTGATCCACCCGCTTCGGCCTCCTAGTGTTGGGATTACAGGAGTGAGCCATGCGCCTGGCCTAATGTTTATATTTCTGTTTCTTTATTTTTTTTTTTGAGATGGAGACTTGCTCTGTTGCCCAGGCTGGAGTGCAGTGGCATGATCTCTTGGCTTACTGCAACTTCCACCTCCCGGGTTCCAGCAATTCTTCTGCCTCAGCCTTCTGAGTAGCTGGGATTACAGGTGCGTGCCACCACACCCAGCTAATTTTTTATATATTTGGTAGAGATGGGGTTTTGTCATGTTGGCCAGGCTGATCTCAAACTCCTGACCTGGTGATCCACCCGCCTTGGCCTCCCAAAGTGCTGGGATTACAGATGTGAGCCACGACGCCAGGCCTAATGTTTATATTTCTATCCTGAACCAGATTACTGTTTTGTGCTCAACAATGGAATCCAAGTAAGAAGTAATTTAAAAATGATACTTTTCGGCTGGGCAGGGTCTCTACTAAAAGATATAAAAAATTAGCTAGGCTTGGCGGTGGGCACCTGTAGTCCCAGCTACTCGGGAGGCTGAGGTGGGAGAATGGCGTGAACCCAGGAGGCGGAGGTTGCAGTGAGCCAAGATTGTGCAACTTTACTCCAGCCTGGGTGACAGAGTGAGACTCGTCTCAAAAAAAAAAAACGAAAACAAACAAAAAAAACACGATACTTTTCATGCTTCTGTCACTTGCTTTTCAAACTGCTTTTATGTTCACTTTATCATTTTGCTCTCTACGTCCCTGGAAGAAGACTAACCTAGTTATCTATGAGATGGTTAAGTGTTCCTGCTCTGCCACCCAGGCTGTAGTACAGTGGCATGATGATAGCTCACTGTAGCCTTGACCTCCTGGGCTCATGCAATCCTCCCACCTCATCCTCCTAAGTAGCTGGGACTACAGGTGCATGCCACCACGCCTGGGTAATTTTCTAAATTTTTAGTAGACAAGGTCTCATTATGTTACTGAGGTTGGTCTTGAACTCCTGGGCTCAAGCAATCTGCCCGCTTTGGCCTCCCAAAATGCTGGGATTATAGGCGTGAGCCACTGCATCCAGGGTTTTTTCATTTTTGTTTTTCTTTTATTTTTTACAGACAAGGTCTCCCTCTGTCGCCCAGGCTGGAATGGTGTGATCATGGCTCACTGTAACTTTGAACTCCTGGGCTCAAGTGATCCTCCTGTCTTCCTCTCCCAAGTAGCTGAGACTATAGGCACGTGCCACCAGGCCCAGCTAATTAAAAAATTTTCTTTTTGTAAAGACAAGGTCTCGCCACATTGCCCAGGCTGGTCTCAAACTCCTGGGGTCAAATGATCCTCCTGTTTTGGCCTCCTAAAGTGCTGGGATTACAGGCATAAGATACTGTGCCCAGCTAAGCATTTCTTTTTAGAGGTTGTGGTAATAGCTGTAATAATAGCTAACTGACATTACTGAGCACTAACTCTGTACCAGGCACTGGGGTCAAAATTATTCTTACCTTTGATGAGAGAACTATATGTAATGCCCAGAGGATACATAAGGGGACACATTTTTAAATGTGGTTTCCTTCACGGTAGTAAAGAAAGACTTTTGTCAACTGTGCTAGGTGTAGTTATTGCATTCAAGCTGCCCTCTCCCACCCAGCATGCACAGTGCAGGCTGGAAACGTGCAGCTATGGAAATAAAGCAGAAACTCTGAAGGAGTTAGCACCTAGGCCAAGGTGCCCTGGACTTTACTGCACTGGGTCAGGCCCACACCCTATGGCCTAGCAAGAGGACCAAATCTAAGAGGTGGAGACAGTGGAAACAACCACAAAACACAAGGTCCAGTCACCAAACATCCTCTCAGAGTGCCATGGCCATGGGGAGACCGGCTTCTGTCCATCACGAGATTCAGGAATCATTGGGAACATCATGAAGAGTCAGCACCACTTTAGGTGAATTCAGGGTAATCTCAACATGGTCTCCTGATAACAGAGAGAAGGGTTGTGCTTGTGCCATGGGAATGGCCTCCTTTGTTAAAACCGAGCAGCTCCCTGACAGAACCCTCTCTCTTTCATTTCCCTCTCCCTTTCCTTTTAAAGCTCTAACTGCCAAGTTTCCGTGGATCAAATGCTCTGAAGAGAAAGGCTTTCCCAGGGCTGGGCAATCGAAGCTGAGCCTTACCACTAGCAGCATGTGTTTCCATCTCCCCTACTCTCCTGACCGTCTCTGAACTGTCTGTCATTCTAAGAATCTCACCCCTTCAGGGTTGATATAGTTCAAAAGCCGGCCGGGTGCGGTGGCTCACACCTGTAATCCCAGCACTTTGGGAGGCAGAGGCAGGTGGATAACAAGGTCAGGAGATCGAGACCATCCTGGCTAACACAGTGAAACCCCGTATCTACTAAAAATAGAAAAAATTAGCCGGACGTGGTGGCAAGCGCCTGTAGTCCCAGCTCCTCGGGAGGCTGAGGCAGGAGAATGGCGTGAATCCGGGAGGCAGAGATTGCAGTGAGCCGAGATGGCGCCACTGTAGTCCAGCCTGGGTGACAGAGCGAGACTCTGCCTCAAAAAAACAAAACAACAACAACAAAATTAGCTGGGCATTCTGGCGTGCACCTGTAGCCCCAGCTACTCAGGAGGTTGAGGCAGGAGGGTCATTTGAGCCTAGCAGTTTGATGTTATAGTGGGCTATGATAGCACCACGCATTCCAGCCTAGGCAACAAGAACAAGAACCTCATCTTGCTACAAAAACGAAAACTGTACAGCAGAAAACCCTAGAGTAACTCAACTCCCAGTTTGTTGCCATCAGATGGAGCTGGCTAGCACACTGGCTGGATGAATATCACAAGGGTGCTGGAGGGCAGTCCCTTGGCTAGTGGATTTGGGGTCCCATGAAATTCAGCTCCATCACTTTTGAAATTCTCCAGTCTTTGCTTTTTCTCTTATCCTGTACCTTGTAGTTTCTCCTTTTCTGTTGCAAGTAGGGCTAAGCTAAATTGTGTTCAGCTCTCTGAACTTTGCAAATTTGTACATGACAATGGCACCTGTCATTCTTTACAAAACTCCATCCATTGTTATTTTTTCCTAAAGTGCAAAAGTATTTGTTCAAATAAAATCTTACCCAGATTCCAATAAATAGGTAACTGTGGGGCTGCTCTGGTTCCTGAGACACTGGTTCTCACCTAGGGTAGTTTTGCCCCAGGGTCATTTGGTAACTTCTGGAGGGTTTTTTTTTTTTTTTTTTGAGATGGAGTCTCGCTCTGTTGCCCAGGCTGGAGTGCAGTGGCACGATCTCAGCTCACTGCAAGCTCTGCCTCCCGGGTTCATGCAATTCTCCTGCCTCAGCCTCCCAAGTAGCTGGGACTACAGGCGCCCGCCACCATGCCCGGCTAATTTTTTGTGTTTTTAGTAGAGACGGGGTTTCACTGAGTTAGCCAGGATGGTCTCGATCTCCTGACTTCGTGATCTGCCTGCCTCGGCCTCCCAAAGTGCTGGGATTACAGGCGTGAGCCGCCGTGCCCAGCTGGTTTTTGTTTTTTTGTTTTGTTTTGTTTTGAGACAGGGTCTCATTCTGTCACCTAGGCTGGAGTGCAGTGACGTGATCATGCTCACTGCAGCCTCAACCTCCCAGGCTCAAGTGATTCTCCCACCTCAGCCTCAGCCTTCTGAGTAGCTGGGAGTATAAGTGCGTGCTACCACACCTAGCTAATTTTTAAATTTTTTTGTAAAGGCAGGGTCTCACTGTGTTGTCCAGGCTGGTCTCAACCGATCTACCCCCTGCCTGAGCCTCTGAAAGTGTTGGAATTACAGGTGTGAGCCACTGCATGTGGCCTAGAGACGTTTTGATTGTGACAACTGAGGAGGGGGGTTGCTACTGACATCTAGTGGGTAGTGGACAGGGATGCAGCTAAACATCCTTCAATACACAAGGCCAACCCCCACAACAAATTCTCCAGTCTCAAATGTGCAATAGTGCCGCACTGACACATCCTGCTCTATGGGAGCAAGGACTAAGTGCTTCTGGCTCACTGTTGTATTCCCAGTTCACCACTGATAGTAAATGCCCCATATTGAGTACTCAATAAATATTAGATGAAATGAGGCCCAGGACCTAGCCTGCTTGACACCCAGAGAAGACATTACTACCCCCCTAGGCTGCTTTCCAAGGATGGTAGCTTTTTACTTTTCTTTTTAACATTTATTTTATTTTATTTTAAAATAGAGATGGAGTCTTGCTATATTGCCCAGGCTGGTCTTAAACTCCTGGCCTCAAGTGATCCTCCCACCTCAGCCTCCCAAAGTGCTAGCATTATAGGCGTGAGCCACCACACCCAGCCAGCTTTGTACTTTTCAAAGCTCTGTCCTGTCTGCTATTCCTTGTGGTCTTTGTGGTGTTCCTGCAGTACTATAGAGCTGGGGCCAGACAGAACCCAGTTTCCTGCATTGATGGCTACAGAGCCAGTTTTGCTTTGGATGATGATAGAGAGCTTATGCTCTCATCCTGGTTCAGCCCAGGTGAGAAACTCTCTCCCCGTGGCTTAGTCTGTGCTCCACACCTCTGTCTGTGCTTCTGTGTTGCTGTTTCACTATCTCTTGTGTGCAATAGAAACTTCTGGGCTGAATGGAAACCCATGCTCAGCTCGAATGATGGCCAGTTATAGCTACACTGGCCACGGTGTTAGCATGATCTTATACTTCCACTATGGCACTAAGTGCAGGCCAGATAAATCATTCTCAACTGTACTGTAAACTTGAGTTTCCTTATTAATAGCAAGTGTGTCACAAGAAATTTGTTAGTAGGCTGGGCGCAGTGGCTCACGCCTGTAATCCCAGTACTTTGAGAGGCTGTGAAACCCCATCTCTACCAAAAAACCAAAAATTATCTGGGCATAGTGGTGCACACCTGTAGTCCCAGCTACTCGGGAGGCTGAGGCAGGAGAATTGCTTGAACCGGGCAGTCAGAGGTTGCAGTGAGCTGAGGTCACGCCACTGCACTCCAGTACAGAGACAGAGTGAAACTCTGTCTCACAGGAAAAAAAAAAAAAAAAGATGAGAGTATCCTACAGCAGGAGCAACTTGGAAGACCAGTAGTTCTCGTGCACTGAAGTAGGGGAGGACAGAGAGTATTTAGGGACTGGGAAGCCACTAGCATAGAAAATGAGGTGCCAGGGTGGCTGGCCCTGACAACTTCCAACCTCAGCTCTGTCTACATATCTAGGCTGTGGAGACTCTGAGAAGTTCCAACTGTGTGGGCTGAAGAGGAGGAGTAAGAGAACCAAGGCAAGCCCCAGTCAGCACAGCTGGGCATTATTCCTAAGCCCATGGATCTAACACTACCGCTTTCATGCTCAGACCCTCTGGGAAGGGTAAGCAAGAGTGTGGGGCCTGCAAGCTGCTGGTGACCATTTTTCCAGCCAGGAAAAGGAATAAAGCCAACATGCAGAGCAAGATGGAGATGAGTCCTGGTAGGGTCGGGGTATCTGAGGCCCATCTGTAGCTCAGCCTTTATGTGACTCGAGTCAGTTAAGTGCCTGTTTTGGCCTGTGTGTACTAAATTTCAGTTGTATTTCGGTCATTAGAAAACAAAAACAGTTCAATGAATATATCAATGAAAATCTGCTCTCAGGACCTGGTGCAGTGGTTCACACCTGTAATCCCAGTGCTTTGGGAGGCCAGTGAGGGAGGATAGCTTGAGCCCAAGAGATGAAGACCAGCCTGGCCAACACAGCAAGATCCTATAACTAAAAAAAAAATTTAGGCCGGGTGTGGTGGCTGACGCCTGTAATCCCAGCACTTTGGGAGGCTAAGTTGGGTGGATCATGAGGTCAGGAGATCGAGACCATCCTGGCTAATATAGGGAAACCCCTTCTCTATTAAAAATACAAAAAATTAGCCAGGCGTGGTGGCGGGCGCCTGTAGTCCCAGCTACTCAGGAGGCTGAGGCAGGAGAATGGTGTGAACCCAGGAGGAGGAACTTGCACTGAGCGGAGATCGTGCCACTGCACTCCAGCCTGGGCGACAGAGCAAGACTCTGTCTCAAAAGAAAAAAAATTGGCTGTGTATGGTGGCTCATGCCTATAATCCCAGCACTTGGGAGGCCGAGGTGGGTGGATCACTAGGTCAGGAGTTTGAGACCAGCCTGACCAACATGGTGAAACTCCATCTCCACTAAAAATACAAAAATTAGCCTGGCGTGGTGGCACGCACCTGTAGTTCCAGCTACTCGGGAGGCTGAGGCAGGAGAATCACTTGAACCCAGGAGGCGGAGGTTGCAGTAAGCCAAGATCCCGCCACTGCACTCCAGCCTGGGCGATAGAGGGAGACTCCATTTCAGGAAAAAAAAAAAAAAAGAAAAAAAAATTTAGCTGGACACGATGGTATGTGCCTATAGCCCTAGCTACTTGGGAGGCTGAGGCAGCCACTGCACTCCAGCTTGGGCAACAGAGGGAGAACCTGTGTCTTAAAAAAAAAAAAAAGCCTAATATGTTTCTCTGCCAGCAGGATTCATGTTTAATGAGAACTTAATCAAAACTCAAGCCAAATGAGTGAGGCTTTAAATGTGGAATTTTAGGTATTATCTCATGCAGGATTATTATATATTTTTTGAGTAGTAGACAGTAAACCTCCTTGGCAGCTTTAAAATTGACTATGGGCTAAGCAGTCCTGCTGACCCTAGAAGAGCTGAGACTGGTGTTGATTGGCTTGTCCACCTTTGCAGTAAATACGAATCTCTGCTATTGCTCTAATTGCATGTAAAATTTTCTTCCTTAGTGGGTATAAAAAAATGCATTCTCATGTTTTTTTGGAATGAAGAAATCAACGCTTAAAAATCCTAGCTTCACCATCACTTGCTTACCTTGGACAAGCTGCTTGGCCTCTGCAAAACCTCAGTTTCTTCAATGTAAACTGAGAATTTTACTTTTTTTTTTATTTCTGAGACAGAGTCTCGCTCTGCCGCCCAGGATGGAGTGCAATAACAGGATCTTTGCGCACTGCAACCTCTGCCTCCCAAGTTCAAGTGATTCTCGAGCCTCAGCCTCCCAAGTAGCTGCGATACAGGCACACGCAACCACACCCGGCTGATTTTTGTATTTTTAATAGAGACGGGGTTTCACCATGCTGGCCAGGCTGGTCTGGAACTCCCAACTTAGGTGATCTGTCCAACTCGGCCTACCAATGTGCTGGGATTACAGGCATGAGCCACCGCATCCAGCTACAAAGTTTACTTTTAAAGATAAGATGATATTCTGTGAAAATGCTTAGTAAACGGTGAGGTGAAGTTCTGTATAAATGAGAATCACTGGGCAGGCTATGGGAGACCGGAGTTTTTAGGTGTCAGGACAAAGGCGGGGGCTTGAGGGTATTAAGGAGGGCACAGTTTAGAAAAAATTTCTGCCTCTATCTGAGCATTGATAATTTAGTTATTCAGTCTCACAAAAGATAGTAAAGATATCAAAAGGCGTGTTTGTTCCTCAGTAGGTTTAACAGTGAGCATTGGAAGTTCTGGCCTCCTTAGAGAGTGGCCCTGGAGAAAGACTGGAAGTGGGAGGGCGGCCACAGGAAAAATTACGGAAACCACCTGGTGTGAATGGGACCAACACCTCAGGCTTTCCATTCAGGGAGCTGCCCCCTTACCAGATTGATGCCATTCACTTCTATGTGCTGGAGGAGGACGCTGGCCACATGCTCTGTGTCCCACTGCACACCTGGGTCATCTGGGAAATCCCTACAAGGGAGAAGCACAACTTGAACACCTTTTCTAATCAGGCACAACCTTCTCCCTAAGCTCCAGTAAGTAGGTGCATGCCCAGTTTTGTGATAATTACATTGGAGGTAAGGGGTCCCTGCCCTTAAGCTTCCTCAGATTTCACTTAAGGTGAGACTCACAAACATGAAACAACTAGAAATTAATGCACAATTCCACACAACACACTTTTGGAGCTTTATGCTTATTGCTGAGGGGAAGAAACAACATCAACGAGACAAGGCTCTGTCTACAAGTTGGGGAGACAAATGTGTTAAAAATGAACTTGAGCACAAGGCATGATGATATGCACTTTATGAGAATAATAGTAATAGTACTTTAATAAAAAGTATAAAGGTATGTTACTTCATTAACCTCATGAACATCTTCTGACAGAGTTTTTTTTTTTTTGAGATGGAGTCTCCCTCTGTCACCCAGGCTGGAGTGCAGTGGTGAGATCTTGGCTCATTACAATCTTTGCCTCCTGGGTTCAAGCGATTCTCCTGCCTCAGCCTCCTGAGTAGCTGGGATTGCAGGCACCCACCACCACGCCTGGCTAATTTTTGTATATTTAGTAGAGACGGGGTTTCACCGTGTTGGCCAGCCTGGTCTCGAACTCCTGACCTCAGGTGATCGCCCTACCTTGGCCTCCCAAAGTGCTGGAATTACTGCTCTGTCACCTAGGCTGGAGTACAGTGGCTCACTGCAACCTCTGCCTCCTGGGTTCAAGCAATTCTCCCACCTCAGTCTCCCGAGTAGCTGGGATTACAGGGACACGCCACCATACCTGGCTAATTTTTGTATTTTATTTTTATTTTTTTCCCGAGGCTGAGTCTTGCTCTGTTGCCCAGGCTGGAATGTAATGGCGTGATCTCAGTTCACTGTAACCTCCATCTCCTGGGTTCCAATGGTTCTCCTACTCAGCCTCCCAAGTAGCTGGGGTTACAGGTGCCTGTCACCACACCCAGCTAATTTTTTGCATTTTTAGTAGAGACGGGGTTTCACCATGTTGGCTAGGCTAGTCTTGAACTTCTGACCTCAGGTGATCTGCCTGCCTCTGCCTCCCAAAGTGCTGGGTTTAGAGATATGAACCATCATGCCTGGCCTTTGACAGAGCCTTTACCAATGAAGTTAAGTAGCTTGTTTGCAAGGCTGTTAGAGTTAGATTTTGAATTCAGGTTTTGCCTGCAAAGCCAAAATGCTTTAGCAGTAGGGAACTGGCTACATCCCCCCTCCATCAGGACTGGGGCTTGCTGCATGTCAGGTACAAAGGTCTTTACCAGAATAAACTGCAACTTATCTGTGTCTCCACCTGGCGACACCACAGGCCTATCTATCTCCTTCTCCAACCTGCTGAAATCCTTCCTGTCTCTTTTTTGTGCTTTGATCTATGGTGTCACCTGATATGGGACCAAGGCCTACTTTGGCCCCCTTTTTTTGAAAACAGTATTCATAATCTTATAAAGTGATACCTATCTCTCTTTTGGTCAGGTCCTACAGCAACACCCATAATGCTACTGAGAGGACATGGGCTCTGCTCCCTACCAGGCAGGTTGTTATCACTTCCCTATGGACAAAGGCCATTAACTGGCCCCCTTTCGAACTTTGGGCAAAGGAGAGTCACAGGAGGTTTTTCAGCATGAAAATGACATGAGCCTCAGCAATAAATAGTGTCTATTTCCTTTGCTTCAGCTGGTTCATCTACCAACCCCTTATGGCAGTGGTCCCCAACCTTTTTGGCACCAGGGACCAGTTTCATGGAAGATACTTTTTCCATGGACAGGGGTGGGAGGCATTAGATTCTCATAGGGGTGTGCAACCTAGATCCCTCCCATGTGGAGTTCAAAATAGGGTTTGCACTCCTATGAGAATCTAATTCCACCACTGATCTGACAGGAGGCAGAGCTCGGGCAGTAATGCTTGCTTGCCCGTCACTCACCTCCTGCTGTGCTGCCTGGTTCCTAACAGGCCAGGGATGTGTACTGGTCTGAAGCCTGGGGGTTGGGGACCTCTGCTTTAGGGTGTTTACTGCAGAGGGCAGCTTTGTACTTTTCAAAGCCCTATCTCGTCAGCCACTTCAGGTGGTTCTCATAGTGCTCCTGCAGTGAGCAGGACAGGCAGCTCAGCAGGTGGGGGACAGGATTGGGAGAAAGGGATAAAGTGGGATCAGGACAAAGTCCAGTTTTGCTTCCTGGATATGGAGCTGAATATGATGTGTAAAACATAACCCCCTGAGCTCAGGCAGCTGAAGGAGAAATAGACACAGGGCACAGAGAAAATGTCTTGGAGTGACAACAGCTACATACATACTCCTGGCTGAGAGGTCCACATAAATGTATCAAGGCATCATTTTGGAGAGGGAATACACCAGTAATATTACATGGAACGTTAGCACACGAGAGAAAGGATAGGAGGATAGTTGGCTAAGCCTACTCATTCTCTGTTGTTCTGAGGTTCTAACGTGCTGAAAGATAAACCTCAAAGAGGGGGAAGTTCATGGCTGCCTTTCATTTATCTTTTTTTTTTTTTTGAGACCGAGTCTTGCTCTGTCGCCCAGGCTGGAGTGCAGTGGCAGAATCTCAGCTCGCTGCAAGCTCCGCCTCCCGGGTTCACGCCATTCTCCTGCCTCAGCCTCAGCCTCCCGAGTAGCTGGGACTACAGGCGCCCGCCACCTCGCCCGGCTAGTTTTTTGTATTTTTTAGTAGAGACGGGGTTTCACCGTGTTAGCCAGGATGGTCTTGATCTCCTGACCTCATGATCCGCCCGTCTCGGCCTCCCAAAGTGCTGGGATTACAGGCTTGAGCCACCGCGCCCGGCCTCATTTATCTTCAGAAAACTGGGATCTGCTTTTTTGAGGGGCGATGCAGGAACAAGTGTTGCTCCATGCCTTTCTTTCGGTGGCTCCACCCAGTCATTGTGGGTGAGGCTAATCATTTAGGGAGGGACTTTGAACTGTAAATATCTGCTCTGTGATGTGACACATCTGGTAACGCATCATCACTTTTTTTTTTTTTTTTTTTTGAGACGGAGTCTCGCTGTGTTGCCCAGGCTGGAGTGCAGTGGCCAGATCTCAGCTCACTGCAAGCTTCACCTCCCGGGTTTATGCCATTCTCCTGCCTCAGCCTCCCGAGTAGCTGGGACTACAGGCGCCCGCCACCTCGCCCGGCTAGTTTTTTGTATTTTTTAGTAGAGACGGGGTTTCACCGTGTTAGCCAGGATGGTCTCGATCTCCTGACCTCGTGATCTGCCCGTCTCGGCCTCCCAAAGTGCTGGGATTACAGGCGTGAGCCACCGCGCCCAGCCAACGCATCATTACTTTTATGATTAAGTCCAAACTCCTCTTGGTCAGTCATTCACGTTTTCCCCAATCTATATCCTATTTTGATTCACTTCCTTTCTCACTATTTGAAAGAGTCAATGAGATAACATAGGTCAGAAAGCATTTAAGAACTGTAAAAAGGGCTGGGCGTGGTGGCTCATGCCTGTAATGCCAGCACTTTGGGAGGCTGAGGCGGATGGATCATGAGGTCAGGAGATCGAGACCATCCTGGCTAATACAGTGAAACCCCGTCTCTACTAAAAATGCAAAAAAAATTAGCCGGGCGTGGTGGCGGGCGCCTGTAGTCCCAGCTACTCTGGAGGTTGAGGCAGGATAATGGCGTGAACCTGGGAGGCGGAGCTTGCAGTGAGCCGAGACTGTGCCACTGCACTCCAGCCTGGGCCATGGAGCCAGACTCCAAGAACTGTAAAGAAATGTGTAAACATCAAAATTCTGGCTGTTATTGCTGCATTAGCCTAATTAAAACTCCCCTTTAAAAAAAAAAAAAAGAACTCCCCAGTCCTTCTTTTTTTTTTTTTTTGGGACGGAGCCTCACTCTGCAGCCCAGGCTAGAGTGCAGTGGGGCAATCTCAGCTCCCTGCAACATCTGCCTCCCAGGTTCAAGTGATTCTCCTGCCTCAGCCTCCCCAGTAGCTGGGACTACAGACACCCGCCACCATGCCCAGATAATTTTTGTATCTTTAGTAGAGACAGGGTTTCACCATATTGGACAGGCTGGTCTCAAACTCCTGACCTTGTAATCCACCCACCTCAGTCTTCCAAAGTGTTGGGATTACAGGCTTGAGCCACCGCGCCTAGCCCCCAGTCCTTCTTTCTTGCAGTCCCTTGCAGACCTCTTTGATGGCCACTTCTATCGCGGTTTATGATTTCAAAGTGGGGTAGGCACCACAGGAGATGTGTAAGATGACTCACCGAGGTAAAGCAATGAGTCACCAGGACTTCTATTTACCTGGTTTTCTGTTTAAATCTATATTTTGTAGCTATTTTATAAGGCATCATATACCAACAGGGTTAACATGTATATAATTTGAGTAAATAAGTACATAAATATGAAGGTGCAAGCTCAAATGTTGTTTCTTGCCATTAGGGGAGTATGATAAAAATGTTTGGAGATCACTAATCTACTCATTTTTCATTTTTCATTTATTTTTTCCTGAATATTTTATTTTATTTATTTATTTTTGAGACGGAGTTTTACTCTTGTTGCCTAGGCTGGAGTGCAATGGCACCATCTTGGCTCACTGTTACCTCCGCCTCTCCGGTTCAAGTGATTCTCTTGCCTCAGCCTCCCGAGTAGCTGGGATTACAGGCGTGCGCCACCACGCCCGGCTATTTTTGTATTTTTAGTAGAGACAGGGTTTCACCATATTGGCCAGGCTGGTCTCAAACTCCTGACCTCGTGATCCACCCACCTTGGCATCCCAAAGTGCTGGGATTACAGGCGTGAGCCACCACGCCTGGCTGATATTTTATTTTTTTGAGACAGAGTCTTGCTCTGTCACCCAGGCTAGAATGCGGTGGTACAAGCACAGCTCACTGGAGCCTTGACCTCCAGGCTCAAGTGATCCTCCCATCTCAGCCTCCCAAGTAGCTGAGATTACAGGTGTGAGCCACCAAGCCCAGCTAATAACTTGGTGATTTTTAGTACATGTATGGAATCTCTCTCTACATTTTATTTTACTAGTATTTTACATACACACACACACACACACACACACACACACACACATATATATATATATTTTTGAGACAGAGTCTTGCTCTGTCACCCAGGTTGGAGTGCAGCGACACGATCTCAGCTCACTGCAACCTCTGCCTCCTGGGTTCAAGCGATTCTCCTGCCTCAGCCCATCAGTAGCTGGGATTACAGGCATGCAACACCATGCCCGGTTAGTTTTTGTATTTTCAGTAGAGACAGGGTTTCACCATGTTGACCAGCCTGGTCTAGAACTCCTGACCTCAGATGATCCACCCACCTCAGCCTCCTGAAGTGCTGGTATTACAGGCTACATATATTTAATTCTTTACTCTCCAACCTATCATAAGTCCCCTGATGGACGATGTTACATGAGCCATTCATCAGTCAAGGTCTAGCCAAGTAAATGGAGACCACCAGGTATTTCAGAAGGAATTTAATACAGAAATCTGGTTACCCACTCACTGTATGGGAAGAGCTGAGAGGCCAAACAGTGAAACAATGCAGAGACTGGCAACAGCAGAAGGGCACCACCGCCTCTAAGATGGGATACCAGAGCCATGGAAGGGGAGCAGTGGTGGGAACTTGATGTCAGGAGAACTAGCTAGATGTCAGGGAAAACACCAACCTGCTGATGGACATGCCACTTAGGGTGGAGGGTGGGGGAAATACCTGGTTCTTTCTTCTGCTACCTCCTAGTCATCCATCATTGACATCTACTGGTCAAACCTCTCCAGAAGCCAATGGACATGGGAGCCTGGAAACTGTAGTTTCCATTGGAAAAGAGCAAAGGCATAAGATTGAGGCGATGTCTTACTCACAGCAGGTGTTCAATGGATATTTACTTTCAATTGCTGCTCAATCTTGACCCTAAACCTTCAAAGGACAGCAGCAGTCTGGCCACCTGCCTCTCACTGTCTAAGAGTTTTCCAACTTTATGGAAAAGCAATAACCCGCCATGTGCTTGGTTATAGAGGGCAGCAGGGAGCACTGTAGTGGGGGACATGGGGACAACACAGGGCAATCAGGATTCAAGGCTCAGTGAAGGGAGACATGGCAAAGGTTAATAGCCAACTTCACCCCAGAAGCCCAAGGACAGAGTACTGTCCATGATTACAGTGGTCCAGTGTCACCAGCAGGCAATGTGATGTGGCAGACAGAACATGGGGTAGGATGACACAGAACCCGAGTTCTAGCTCCCCTGCTTTCCATGTGACCATAGCAAGAGCTGCATCATCAGTAAAGATAAAATAATTCTGGGATGCACCTGATGACTGCCTGAGAGTCCTTCCAACTCTTAAGTTTAGGACTGTGTCATAAGCAAATGATTGACCTCACCCACTATCAGGAGGTGAACCAACTGAAAGAAAGGCATGGAGCAACACTTGCTCCTGTGAGCCTTTCTCCAAATGAGCTTCCCTCACAGAGCAAAGACACTCCTATCAGGTATGACACAGATAACCTCCCAAAAGCCAGAGACCAGATCTCTCATTGGGCAAGGCCAAATTCTTTTTTTTTTTTTAACTTTTTTTTCTACAAAATACTTTATTAGGCAAAACCGCATACTATACACATGCTTTAAAATGCATCAGGAAAGGTGAAGACACAAATGAACAAGTGTGTAGTGACACATGGCTGTCAGAACACACCAAAGAACCCAGTTTCCCTCCTTTACCAAGAAGCAAGCCCATATTCTTTACTCCACACCTTTCTTGTATTTAGAAACCTTCACTGAACTCCTCTACCAACTATAGCTCAGACTACCACACTTCGTACCTGATTCGAATAGTATTCTATTATTTTCTGTTGTTTTGTGTGTCTCTTTAGCTAAAGTTAAAATATAAGACTAGGCCTGTTCCTTATTCTTCTATTTCTTAGGTGGTACATGGCACAACTCAAGTAAATGAACAACTTTTTAAAATAAATAAACAATAAGTAATTGTGCTTCTACCCTATGCAAGGAAGTGTGTTTGGGGGCTTAATAAGCACCAGTTGCTTGATAGAAGTACCCTGTATTTGGATGAACCAAAGGCAATTATACCAGCCACTGGGGGCTGATGCATGTAAGCAAGATGTTTGAAAGATTGCGATTTTCTTCTTTTATTTTTTTTTTTGAGATGGAGTCTGCCTCTGTCGCCCAAGCTGAAGTGCAGTGGTGTGATCTCGGCTCACTGCAAGCTCCGCCTCCTGGGTTCACGCCATTCTCCTGCCTCAGCCTCCTGAGTAGCTGGGACTACAGGCGCCTGCCACCATTCCCGGCTAATTGTTTTTGTATTTTTAGTAGAGATGGGGTTTCACTGTGTTAGCCAGGATGGTCTGGATCTCCTGACCTTGTGATCCGCCCGCCTCGGTCTCCCAAAGTGCTGGCATTACAGGCATGAGCCACTGTGCCCAGCTGAAAGATTGCAATTTTATAAAACAGATTGGGGTAAAAAGTGTATACAATGGGCAAAAGGGCAAAATATCCTAATAGAACCCCTTCCCCTCGATATAGGAAAATATAAAATTTGATGCTGGGAAATTTCAAACAGATAAATGTAGAAAAAACTCCTTTTAGACCAACTATCTGAGTTGTTATTTGCCTAAAGTTCAACCCTAATCAGCTCAAGGCCTAGGTCCAAGTATTGTTTCTGTCTTCTCTACTAGAGTAACAATTCTACTCTAGATAAACATGTTGTAAGTCAGTTTTTGGATGCTTCCTTAAGAGACAGTTGGTGAATGCCATTTGCCCCAGTTTTCTTTGTCTGGTCCCTCTTCCTGATAACTAGAACAGGAGAAGCCCACTTGGTCTGTGAAGTAATCTTATGTATGAAGTCAGACACAGCAGAGTAATGAAAAAGGAGAAAACCAAGCTGCAAGGACTCTGGGGAGTGAGCCATCACACGGTCCCGGACAGCACCCCTCCTCCTACCACAGTTACTGTGGGTCATCTGCTATTTGCAGCACAGCCAAATTCTCATTTATAGATGCCGTAATTTTTTAAAGCTTCCCTATCATCAATTATTTAGGTTGTATCCAGTTTTTTAGTATTGTAAAAAGGTTGTAATGAGCATCCTTATCCATAACTCTCTGTATGCCTCTCTCAATACTTCTTTGTGATAAAATCATAAATGTAACTTCTGAGTCAATGGTGAAATGAAAAGCACATGTGTGGATCTCTCTTGTAAGAACTCTGCTATGAAGAGTAGATGGAAAGTGTGTTAACTTGCAAGGGGTACACCATCAAAGGAGTGTTTTTTTTTTTTTTAAAGAGAGAGATTTGTACATTTTATAGGCTGAAAGGAAAAACTAATAAGCACAATTTATATCAAGAGCTCCATTCCAGCCCGAGATGTTGGCTCATGCCTGTAATCTCAGCACTTTGGGAGGCCGAGGTGGGTGGATCACCTGACATCAGGAATTCGAGACCAGCCTGGCCAACACGGTGAAACACGTCTCTACTAAAAGTCAAAAAATTAGCTAGATGTGGTGGTGCACGCCTGTAATCCCAGCTACTCAAGAGGCTGAGGCAGGAAAATCGCTTGAACCTGGGAGGTGGAGGTTGCAGTGAGCCAAGATCATGTCACTGTACTCCTGGGTGACAGAGCAAGGCTCCATTTCAAAAAAAAAAAAAAGAGCTCCATTACTTTGAAAATCTAAGGTATTTTAATATTGTCTACTTTTAATCCTTTTTAAATTTTATAGCCATGGGGTCTTGCTATGTTGCCCAGCTAGTCTTAAACTCCTGGTATCAAGCGATCCTCCTGCCTCAGCCCTATTTTCTTTCTTCCTTTTCTTTTTTTTTTCTTTTTTTTTTTTTGAGATGGAGCACCCGCCATCATGCCCAGCTAATTTTTGTGCTTTTGTAGAGACGGGGTTTCACCATGTTGGTCAGGCTGGTCTCGAACTCCTGACCTCAGGTGATACGCCCTCCTCTGCCTCCCAAAGTGCTGGGATTACAGGCATGAGCCACCACGTCCAGCCAAGTCCTATTCTCTTATCCTTGTAAGCTCTCTGAAAAATCCATATCATTTACTTCTTCTTCTTTTTTTTTTTTTGAGACAGCGTCTCGCTCTGTTGCCCAGGCTATAGTGCAGTGGTGCCATCTCAGCTCACTGCAACCTCTGTCTCCTGGGTTCAAGCAATTCTCCTTCTTCAGCCTCCTGAGTAGTTGGGACTATAGGCACCCACCACCACGCCCGACTAATTTTTGTATTTTTAATGAAAATGGGGTTTCACCATATTGGCCAGGCTGTTCTCAAACTTCCGACCTCAAGTGATTTGCCCACCTCGGGCTCCCAAAGTGCTGGGATTACAGGTGCGAGCCACCACGCCCAGCCCCATATAATTTACTTCTTTCCACAGTTGGAAAGAACTGGTTAAAAGAGATTTACTTAGTACATGTGGACTTATACAAGCACTAATGGGGCCAACTGAGAATATAAAAGAATGTAAATATGGTAAAGACCACAATTTTATCTTGTTAACTGACGCTCCTCCTTGGAAATTACTTGTATGTAATTCAAAACCAATTTGAAAGCAGAAGTCAAGTCTCAAAGAGCAGTCAAGCTTTATACTTAAAGAATATCTGGGCCGGGCGCGGTGGCTCAAGCCTGTAATCCCAGCACTTTGGGAGGCCGAGACGGGCGGATCACGAGGTCAGGA
>NW_016824266.1:131098-133132 GCF_001698545.2 Rhinopithecus bieti
CCCCCAAAAAAAAAACAAAGAAAAAAAGAAGGCCGGGTGTGGTGGCTCACACCTGTAATCCCAGCACTTTGGGAGACCAAGGTGGGTGGATCACCTGAGGTCGAGAGTTTGAGACCAGCCTGACCAACATGGAGAAACCCTGTCTCTACTAAAAATACAAAATTAGTCAGGCATGGTGGTGGGTGCCTGTAATCCCAGTTACTTGGCAGGCTGAGGCAGGAGAATCGCTTGAACCCAGGAGGCGGAGGTTGCGGTGAGCCAAGATCATGCCACTGCACTCCAGCCTGGACAAGAGAGAAACTCTGTCTTAAAAAAACAACAACAAAAAAAAAGTCTGGCATTTCCCTCCCTATGTGACATAGGCATGAACCAGGCAATGGATTTGCTCCAACAAAAGATAGGTATTCTGGTGCAATTCCTTTGCTGCCTGAGACTTTTCAAATCCAGACCTTTGCAGCTGTACAGGGAATGGTCATAAAGTTACTGAGCTTAGAGTTCCTAGAAACTTCCTTTCATTTTAAGCAAGGTCCTTTGTGACTTTTATTGCAATTTTAATCAAAGAGTATGGAAATTTCTCGGATGCTGATGTGCGTGGGTAAGTTTGCAAAGATGTAACGCTGAGTTAAGTCTGCCTAAAACAGATGGATATGGAGGACTGAAGCCAAGTTTCCGGTCAGGTTTTATCCAAGTAAAGAGAGATGACGAATCTGAAGAATGGAGCTGGATGAGATAGCATCATATACTGCTGGTGCAGGACGAAGATAACTAGAGATTGCATCAGGCAGTTGCCAAATCCTCCTTTGTTGACATATTGCTCTCCTTTCAGAATTCTAGTCCAAAGGGTTTATCTCATCTGGCCTTCTCAGCTCAGAAATGATAAAAGGCAAGCTGTGAAATATCTGGTAAGGTTGTACCTTGCACCTAAACCTTCGAATACAGAGAACTGTGGTCTTTGCACTCCATCACTTTACATCTCAAATCAGAATTCCAGTCCAAAGGGTTTATCTCACCTGGCCTTCTCAGCTCAGAAATGATAAAAGGCAAGCTCTGAAATATCTGGTAAGGTTGTACCTTGCACCTAGACCTTCGAATACAGAGATGGTCTTTGCCCTCCATCACTTTACATCCCAAATCAGTTAGGTGGTGTTTCCTGATAAGAAGCCAGCAAAAGAGAACTGAGAATAAAAGGCAAAACTTTCAAGAGGGTTCACAGAGGAAATCTGAGGACTACTTAAAACATTAAAGAGACCTATTAAAGAATGTTTAGCCAGGTGCAGTGGCTCACACCTGTAATCCCAGCACTTTGGGAGGCCGAGGCGGGCGGATCACCTGAGGTCGGGAGTTTGAGACCAGCCTGACCAACATGGAGAAACCCCGTCTTTACTAAAAATACAAAATTAGCACAGTGGCGTGTGCCTGTAATCCCAGCTACTCGGGAGGCTGAGGCAGGAGAATCACTTGAACCTAGGAGGCGGAGGTTGTGGTGAGCCAAGATCACGCCGTTGCACTCCAGCCTGGGCAACAAGAGTGAAATTCTGTTTCAAAAAAAAGAAAGAAAGAAAAAAAAAGAATAATAGTAATAGGCTGGACGCAGTGGCTCACGGCTGTAATCCCAGCACTTTGAGAGGCCGAGGCGGGTGGATCACCTGAGGTCAGGAGTTCGAGACCCGCCTGGCCAACACGGGGAAACCCGTCTCTACTAAAACTACAAAAATTAGCCGGGTGTGGTGGCACCTGTAATCCCAGCTACTCGGAAGGCTGAGGCAGGAGAATAGCCTCAACCCAGAAGGCGGGGGCTGCAGTGAGCCGAGACTGCACCACTGCACTCCAGCCTGGGCAACAAGAGCGAGACTTCATCTCAAGAAATAAATAAATAAATAAATAAGGCCGGGCGCAGTGGCTCAAGCCTGTAATCCCAGCACTTTGGGAGGCCGAGATGGGCGGATCACGAGGTCAGGAGATCGAGACCATCCTGGCTAACATGGTGAAACCCCGTCTCTACTAAAAATACAAAAAAACTAGCCGGGCGAGGTG
>NW_016824266.1:134514-146188 GCF_001698545.2 Rhinopithecus bieti
AAAAAAAAAAAAAAAAACAGGAAAGTATGGGCAACGCACAGAAAATAAAAAAATAAATAAATAAATAAAAAGAAAACAGGCAATTTAGAAAAGAAGAAATGCAAACTGCCAACATATATTCCTTCTGCTTCTCAGAAAGAATCAAAGAAATGCAAGATTAAAGCAAGATGTCTGTGCTGGAGAAAGACACAGAGAAAGGGGCACCGTTATATACTGCTGGTATGAGTTTAAATTGCTGCATCTCAAGAAGAAGGCAACTTGCCTATATGTGAATATCTGTGCCCTTTGACCCTGTGTTTCTAGAAGTCTATCCTAAGGAAATAATTAGAGAAGCCTAAAGGCCAACGTCAGCTCAGGCAGAGAGATATCACTTTCACTGCAATTGGAGCGGAAAGAGGTCGGCAGTTCTGTTGCTCTGCACCAGGGAGCAATTTCTCTAACTTCCTGAATTGTGGCTTATGAAAAATGCTAAAGATAACACAAGAGTTTTTTTGGGCATGTTCAGAGTAACAGCAAAGAAAGCACAGATACACCCACGGTAAGGAATGTCAACGTATAACAGGACAAAAAAACCCTAGTCACTAAACTTTAATTTTGCTTCTGACTTCTCAGTCAAAAAGAATGAGACTCAGACGAAAGAGGAACAGAAATATATTTAGAGGAATTGAATTTTGAAAACAAAAATAAGTCTGTGAGAGAACTTCTTAAAGGGCTCTGAATGTATTTAAGTCTCAGTTCCCCTAGGAAGAAGGCCTCAGCTTAGTGTGTACTTTACTGGGGACTGCGACCCCAGGAGCAGAAGCCACTGACAGATGGAGAAGGCAGGGAAGCAGGGATGCTCTATTGATGTGGCCCTACTTATGGGCACTGGCTGTTGTGATCCCACGAGACTCTCTGAGAGATGGAAGAAAATCACAAATGTCTATCTTCCCAGGAAGATAAAGAAGGATTTACCTCCATAGGGTGTTAGCTCTCTAATCTTTCCGAGTTGAGACCACTTGGGGACCCCAGAGCAATGGCAAGTCCTAGGGCAGATAGCAGGAGGAGCAGTGTGGGCCTGAGGTGAGGGGCTGTGAGCTGGAACCAGCCTGAGGCTTCTGGGTGCCTGCACAGCCCTGGCTGGCGAAAGGCATCTGGAGGGTTCCCCAGGGACCCACACCACCAGAGCGGGGCTCCAAGAGAATGAAATCATTGTATATTTAAGTGATCTGGACTAAGCACACACTATGTGCCAAACATAGGGCTGAGTTTTAGGGATATAAACATGAATACAAGTCATGGTCCCTTCCCTTGGGAAGCTTGGAGGCAGAGTTCGGGCTGCTGTAGGCTGAGCAGTTTGCTGAGGGAAGGAGAGATGGGCAGGGGAAGAGGTGAGAATCCAGGTAGGTTCAGGGGTACCATCTGTCAGTGGCTATTGAAGCACATGAGGCACCTCATGAATATGACGGCACCGTGCGTCTGACTCTGAGGAGAAAGAGACTACTATTTTGGAAGCTAAGAATACAACAGAAGAAGCCAACTCTTGCCAGTCTTTAAGTGTGACACGTACAAGCCCGACAACTCCTTCCCTGGGGTTTACTTAGCAAACACAGTGTTAATACCTCTGGAAAACGCCCCAAACTCTAAGCCCCGCCCTAGACCTTAATGTTCAGGAAAACAAGCCAGGCTGAAAGAGTTCATTAAAATAACGTTGTGTTTTTTTCCCCCACTGGCTGAATATCCTCAAACGGTGACCTTTCCTACACATTCTAATGAGTCACACTGGCCGGCACTTTTTAATCGGGAGAGTCATGGAAACCCTTTGTGAAAATCTGTGGGGATGTGGGTCCCTTCAGTCACCGGGTGCTGGTGAGGGAAGCCCCCCTTCCTTCCTCTCCCCAGCTAAGTAAGCCCAGGGACCCAGCTCTTCCTCCCCCAGACCTAGCCCTGCACGAAGCGGGAGACTCCGCAGCCTCCGCTGCTGGAACTCAAGCAGGGTTGGGTAACAGCTTATCTCTGAAAACCGAGTCCCACTTTTGCACACTGCACTCTGAACTTTAATACAGACGGAGCCGGCTCACACGCCCTTATTTGGTCCTATGGCTTGTACAGCGCAAGCCGGAAGGTTCAGCCACCCCTCCACCCACCTCTGGCCCATCTCTAAACTCGATTACTTCCTTTGTCATCCAAAGCGAGCAAAGGTCAGTAGAGTTCAGAGCTAACATTAAGGCTAGCCAAGGACGTGGAAGCCTAACCTGGGACTGCCAATATCGCCCCCCAAGGGCCACTGTGGGAGGCAGCAACTGTCTCCTGGTCTGAGGGCCTGGCAGGAGCGTCGCTGCTCCAACTACAGGAGTGTGAAGAAATGAAGTCTAAGCTGCAGGGAGGTTGCAGCAGGGTCCAACAACTTCTGGGGGGTGTCTCTGCACCGCCAAGGACTAACCTAAACCATACGCAGAGAAAAGAAATAGGGGAAAAGATGAGTAAGAAAGAAAAGGCGATCCGAGAAAAAGAAAAGGGACTGAAAAAAAGAGGTATATAAAGATCAATGCACTTTTATTAAGTATCTGCTGTGATAAGGACCTCATTTCCAAGCAGCTTAGGAGCCCAGACAGACCAAATGCCCCAAGAGAGCCTTTTCCACATACGGCTTGAAGCCCCCAAATCTAACCATAAAATGGATTTTTTTTTCTTTTTTTTGGGAGACACAGTCTCACTCTGTCGCCCAGGCTGGAGTGCAGTGGCGCAACTTCTGCCACCCGGGTTCAAGCAATTCACCTGCCTCAGCCTTCCGAGTAGCTGGGATTACAGGAACCTGCCATCGTGCCTGGCTAATTTTTGTAGTTTTAGTAGAGACGGGGGTTTCACCATCTTGGCCAGGATGGTCTTGAACTCCTGACCTCGTGATTCACCTGCCTTGACCTCCCAAAGTGCTGGGATTACAGGCGTGAGGCAACTGTGCCCAGCCTGGATTTTTCCTTTCTCATAGGACATAAAAGGATTAGTAAATCATGAGTGCCAAGTATTATACAGAAATCAGTTATCTGTGTTCTCCTTCCCAGAAAGATGCATTTCATATTATTGCAACAAATAAAGTACATAAAGCTTGCAAAATCCTTGTGAAAAATCTTTCTTCAAAAATTGCCAATTTGGCCAGGTGTGGTGGCTCACGCCTATAATCTCAGCCTTTTGGGAGGCTGAGGTGGTAGTGCTGCTTGAGGCCAGGAGTTTAAGACCAGCTAGGCAACAATAGTAAGATCCTGTCTCTACAAATATATTCTTTAACTGCCAATTTGCTATCTAATGTTGTAACCACCCAGTGGGTTCACCTTGCCTGCTGCCTAGACAGAGTCGATTTATCAAGACACAGGAATTGCAGTAGAGAAAGAGTAATTAATTCATGCAGAGCCGGCTGTAATGGAGACCAGAGTCTCTTATTATTACTCACGTCAGTCTCCTGTAGGATTCTGGAATCAGAATTTTTAAGGACAACTTGGTGGGGGGGAAGCCAGTTAGCGAGGAGTGCTGATTGGTTAAGTAGGAGATGAAATCATAGGGAATTGAAGCTGTCCTGTTGTGCTGAGTCATTTCCTGGGTGGGGGCCACAAGATCAGATGAGCCAGTTAATCGATCTGGGTGGTGCCCGCTGATCCATCAAGTGCAGAGTCTGCAAAATATCTCAAGCACTGATCTTAGGAGCAGTTTAGGGAGGGTCAGAATCTTGTAGCCCCCAGCTGCATGACTCCTAAAACATAATTTTTAATCTTGTGCCTAATTTGTTAGTCCTACAAAGGCAGTCTAGTCCCCAGGCAAGAAGGAGATATGTTTTGAGAAAGGGCTGCTATCATCTTTGTTTTAAACTATGAACTGGCAGGGTGCAGTGGCTCACATTTGTAATCCCAGCACTTTGGGAGGCAGAGGAGAGTGGATTGCCTGAGGTCAGGAGTTCCAGATCAGCCTGGCTAACATGTTAAAACCCCATCTCTACTAAAAATACAAAAAGATTAGCCAGGCCTGGTAGCGCACACCTGTAGTCCTAGCTACTTGGGAGGCTGAAGCAGAAGAATCGCTTCAACCCGGGAGGCGGAGGTTGCAACCCGAGATCGCGCCATTGCACTCCAGCCTGGGCAACAGAGCCAGACTCCGTCTCAAAAAAAAAAAAAAAAAAAAAAAGAAAGAAAGAAAAGAAATTTGAGTGAGTCAGAGTGATAGGAAAGTGAAAGAATAAAGATCTAAAGGAGTGACAGCCTGGGGAAGGAGTTTTATAAGCTAGAAGATGTTTGACTAGTGAGGCAAAGAAGTTGGTAGAATTGGAGGATGAAGCTACTGGAAGGGGCAAAATAACAGAGACAGAACAGAGGAATTGCAGATAAAAGTGTAGTGCAGTTTGTGGTTGGGGAAAAGGGACATATCAAGCAGGGAGCAGAGCTGTTGGTTTTAACTGGGTTAACTGCTCCCACTTCATCAGGCTGCTATGAGGATTAAATGAGATAGTATCTAAAAATCACTAAGAACAGAGGTTGGCATGTGGCAGGTGTCCAATTAATGTTAGCTATTGAGCTTATTCTTCATTAGAAGGCAATTCAATGATGGGGAAAGAAATGAGCAATGGGGCGGCAGGCGCAGTGTCTCACACCTGTAATCCCAGCACTTTGGGAGGCTGGGGCAGGTGGATCACTTGAGGTCAGGAGTTTGAGACCAGCCTGGCCAACATGGTGAAACCTGGTCTCTACTAAAGATACAAAAATTAGCCAGGTGAGATGGTGGGTGCCTGTAATCCCACCTACTTGGGAGGCTGAGGCAGGAGAATCGCTCGAACCCAGGAGGCAGAGTTTGCAGTGAGCTGAGGCCACTGCACTCCAGCCTGGACCACAGAGTGAGATGAACAATGGGATATGCGGCTTCACGAAGAAGTGGTCAGCTAACAGCAGACAGCCCTGTGTGATTAGATTGCAAAATGAAGGAGAACAGAGCTGGGCCCTAAGGGGCCTTCAATATTCTGCTCAAGGGATTGGACTATGCTAGACCCAATAGGGGGCCTTTAAATATTTCGGGGGATTCAATCTATGTTTTAGAAAGGCATACTCTGGAGCAGGCGGAATGAGATAAAAATCTTTGCAGATGTGCATAGAGAAGATGATGAGGAGGGCCTGGATTAAGACGGTGGGGTTGAAAAGATGGATATCAGTAGCAGAATGACACAGAACTAGACTCTACCTGCTGACTAGAATGGAAGGCAGGCTGAGAGAGAAGACCTGAGGAATTTACCAGAGGGACTGGGGGGAGGGTGGTGGTGCCAGCAGCACAGATGTGAGAACTGAAACTGCCTAGGAGAGGGCACTTTAAAGACAGCACTTTAAAGATCTACAGAGAAAGAGCTGGCAAGAAGAGGAGCCAGGAAGGGAGACAGGAGGAGCAGTTGGAGATTGCCTGTCTGACTTGCTCTGGATAGGACATAAACATTTACTAGATACCAGCAGCATGCCAAGGACGAGGCTGGGTGCTGGTAACTGGGCATGACAATTACAGAACCTGTTTATAAAAGCAGCTTTCAGGCTGAGCGCAGTGGCTCATGCCTGTAATCCTAGCACTTTGGGAGGCCGAGGCGGGCAGATCACCTGAGGTCAGAAGTTCGAGACCAGCCTGGCCAACATGGTGAAACCCCATCTCTACTAAAAATATAAAAAAATAGCTGGGCATGGTGGCAGGCACCTGTAATCTCAGTTACTCGGGAGGCTGAGGCAGGAGAATCGCTTGAACCTGGGAGGCAGAGGTTGCACTGAGGCGAGAGTGTGACATTGCACTCCAGCCTGGGCAACAAGAGTGAAACTCTGTCTCAAAAAAAAAAAAAAAAAAAAAAGCAGCTTTCATGAGCAATATCCTGGTGGCCACCCAAGTTCATGAGGCAAATGCAGGATGTATTTCCCTCTCTATGAGGCAACCCTGGCAGACCATGAAGGGAATTATGAGAAAAGGCTTTAAGCTTGATCAATGGATTTTGATCGAAGTGAAGTGGGTTCTTACTCATATTCAACAGCATTAATAGTAATTGATAACTCCTTCATAATTCAATAAGAGCTTTTGTATAATCAGTGATTTAAAAAGTTTTACAAAATCTTCACGCTATTCAATTTTTAAATATAGATTAACATCTCTCTCTCTCTCTTATTTTTTTTAAGAGACAGGGTCTTACTCTGTTGCTTAGGCTGACCTTGAACTCCGGGTCTCAGATGATCCTCCCACCTCAGCCTCCCAAAGTGCTCAGATTACAGGTGTCAGCCACACCACCTGGCCAGATTAACACCTCTTCTAAGAGCAGTGAGTCTTGAATGATAAATTTTGCTCCTCAGAAATATATATATTTTTGAAACAGGGTCTTGCTCTGTCATCCAGGCTGGAGTGCAGTGGTACAGACACAGCTTACTGCAGCCTCAACCTCCTAGGATCAGGCAATCCTCCTTCCTCAGCCTCCTGAGTAGTTGGGACTACAGGCATGCACCACCATGGTCAACTGATTAAAACAATTGTTTTAGCCAGGCATGGTGTCTCACACCTGTAATCCCAGCACTTTGGGAGGCCAAGGTTGGCAGATCACCTGAGGTCAGAAATTAGACACCAGCCTGGCCAACATGGCAAAACCCCATTTCAACTAAAAGTACAAAAATTAGCTGGGCATGGTGATGTGCGCCTGTAATCCTAGCTACTCAGGAGGTTGAGGCAGGAGAATCGCTTAAACCTGGGAGACAGAAGTTGCAGTGAGCCAAGATCATGCCACTGCACTCCAACCTGGGCGACAAGTGAGACTCTATCTCAAAAAAAAAAAAAGTTGGCCGGGTGCGGCGGCTCAAGCCTGTAATCCCAGCACTTTGGGAGGCCGAGACGGGCGGATCACGAGGTCAGGAGATCGAGACCATCCTGGTCTACGCGGTGAAACCCCATCTCTACTAAAAAATACAAAAAACTAGCCGGGCGAGATGGCGGGCGCCTGTAGTCCCAGCTACTCGGGAGGCTGAGGCAGGAGAATCGCTTAAACCTGGGAGACAGAAGTTGCAGTGAGCCAAGATCATGCCACTGCACTCCAACCTGGGCGACAAGTGAGACTCTATCTCAAAAAAAAAAAAAAAAAAAAAAGTTTTTTCTTTTTTTTAACACATGGGTCTCACCATGTTGCCCAGGCTGGTCTTGTACTCCTGGGTTCAAGTGATGCTCCCGCTTCAGTCTCCCGAAGTGCTGGGATTGAACCACCGCACCTGGCCAGAAATATCTTTTGAAGTAGGCATTGCTTACTATTACTGGCTGCTGGACCCATAATGGGGGCTGAGTCCTATGACCAGCCTGGACATCTTGCCCAGCTTCTTGAGAGGTGCCAGCATCACATCAGGATATATGTATGAGCTGCATTCTGCACTGACTCTTTCACCAACTTAATGAGCACTCTGGATTCCCTGATATCATTCTTCAAAAGAGTTTGAGGAAGATACTTTCCTTCTACATGATTAATGCTGATTCATTAACCAGAGAATGCGGGAGTTAGAAGGGACTTTAGGAATCATCTAAGTAGTCCTGTTAGTCTTAGAAAGAGTAATTCTAGGGATATTTTGTGAAATCCTCACTGACTGTGTTTGGGAGGTAAAATGATTGCTTTGTCAAGGTGTTTAGGTTTGGGTGTTTAGGGTATGTAAAAATAGGTATTTTACATAACAGTAGTAACTAGACTGGTGAAAAAAAAAACCAGACCAATTATTTACCTCTAATTCAGCATTCCATCGTGCTATCTCTCTCCTATAACTCAGGCTTTTCTAAGTTGTAAAGAACAAGGATATGGAGTCTCTCTACCTCCCTCCTGCATGTTCGCTCTGAGATGCTGGCTATGGTGGGCAAGAAGGAGGCTAAGCCAAGGGATCCCCAGTCATTCCTGTCACACCCAGAAAAAGGGAGGGCTTTTAGGGCACTGTGGGCAGGCAAAGGTGAGGGAAATTTGGGATTTGTGCTAATTCCCAGGAAGACCTTGTCTGGTGATGCTCAGATAGCTTTTGCAGGGTGAATTCTTCTCGAAAGGAAGTGGGCTCCAGATCAGGGCAGTCCACCACTATGGTGAGTTACAGTCCTGATCTGCTGACCAACACCCTCTTAGCAGTGCCCCCATGGACAGCTGTCACCCCCTTCCATTGTCTAAGGGCAACAGCAGAATGTCTGAGGATAGGTCTTACAGGTTGCATTGCTCTTGCTCCCCTTTGGCTTGCCTGCTCCTTGTCAGATGGGAGCTGTATCAGTGGGCACCCCACCTGTGTACCAGAGCTCCTGCTTCTGCAGGAGACTGAGGCCAGTATTTCCCCCTTGTCTTGGAAGATTCTACCACAGGTCCCCTCCTTCTTTCTCCTTTAGCCAGTCTCATAAAAATTTGCCAATATCAGTATCCAATTCCTTCTAAAATTAGTATTTCTTAGATGTAGGCAAGGAACTAAGCATTAAATATTGCAGCAGAAAATATACATGCCTACCAGGCTAGGGATTTATAGGGAAAATATACAAGAGAGATCCAGGCCGGGCGCGGTGGCTCAAGCCTGTAATCCCAAGCCTGTAATCCCAGCACTATTGGGAGGCCCGAGACGGGCGGATACGAGGTCCAGGAGATCGAGACCATCCGGCTAACACGGTGAAACCCCATCCTCTACTAAAAAAATACCAAAAATCTAGCCGGGCGAGGTGGCGGCGCCTGTAGTCCCCAGGCTACTGCGGAGGCTGAGGCAGGGAGAATGGCGTTAACCCAGGGGGCGGAGCTTGCAGTGAGCCAAGATCCGGCACTGCACTCCAGCCTGGGCGATCAGAGCCAGACTCCGTACCAAAAAAAAAAAAAAAAAAAAAAAAAAGAGAGATTCCAAATCACTTCGAATCATTTCCAAGTGGGGTTGATGCTATTGATGTGGTTACCTAGAGTGTAAGATAAAAGATACACTTGCAGTGCTGGCCAGAAGATAGCCTTAGTTTATTAATGAATGTTGCTCCTGGCTTTGCAGGAAGCAATATGCCTAGACCACATTCTCAGGTGGGATGAGATTTGTTAAACAATCTCGTTGGAATGCGCGAGTCTCTGAAACATAAAAGCCATTGATATTCTTTTAGAGCAGGTTGAAAAATGCTTGGACTTTTCTTAGAAAAGGGAGAACATTCCTAGAATTAGCATCTAAAACATGTCCAAATTAGCTGCGAATATGAGTTCAAAATGAACCTACTGTCTACAGCAATGTTTCCAACTGAGGTCCACAAGTCCCTGAGAGTCTGTGGCTAAATTTCAGGGTTCATGCATTTCTCGAAAAATTTTACTAAATAATAATCTGACATTCATTATTATTTCCTTGACAACTTCAAATGAATGTATGTTCACATGATTTTAGTGCCTTATATTCGTATACATGTGAAAGCACAGAGTCTTCTCAAAGTAACTAGATTTTTTTCCTTTTAAAAAACACCTAGGGCCCGGGCGCGGTGGCTCAAGCCCCTGTAATCCCAGCACTTTGGAGGCCGAGATGGGCGGATCACGAGGTCAGGAGATCAAGACCATTGCGCTGGGCTAACATGGTGAAACCCCGTCTCTACTAAAAAAAGAAATACAAAAAACTACCGGGCGAGGTGCGGGTGCCTCCTGTTAGTCCCAGCTAATGGGAAGGCCTGAGCAGGAGAATGGCGTAACCCGGAAGGCGGAGCTTGGCAGTGAGCTGAGATCCGGCCCACTGCACTCCAGCCTGGGCGACAGAGTCGAGACTCCGTCTCAAAAAAAAAAAAAAACAAAAACAAACCAACAAAAAAACACTAGTGGGCAGGCATGGTGGCTCACGCCTGTAAATCCCAGCACTTTGTGGAAGGCCGAGTGGGTGGATCACAGAGGTCAGGAGTTCAGACCAGCGCGCGCGAGATGGTGAAACCCCAATCTCTACTATAAATACAAAATTGGCCAGGTGCAGTTGGCTGCAAGCCTGTAATCCCGCAACTTTGGGAGGCCGAGATGGGAAGGATCGCGAGGTCAGGAGATCGAGACCATCCTGCTAACATGGTGAAACCCCGTCTCTACTAAAAATACAAAAAACGTAGCCCGGCGAGGTGGCGGGCGCCTGTAGTCCCAGCTACTCGGGAGGCTGAGGCAGGAGAATGGCATGAACCCGGAAGGCGGAGCTTGCAGTCAGCTGAGATCCGGCCACTGCACTCCAGCCTGGGTGACAGAGTGAGACTTCGTCTCAAAAAACAAAACGAAACAAAACAAAACAAAAAACCAAACAAAAATTAGTCAGGCATAGTGGCAGGCAACTGTAATCCCAGCTACTTGGGAGGCTGAGGCAGATAATTGGTTGAACCCGGGAGGTGGAGGTTGCAGTGAGCCAAGATTGTGCCACTGCACTCCAGCCTGGGTGACAGAGTGAGATTCCATCTCAAACAAACAAACAAACAAAAGAAAACACTGAGTGAACCCTAATGTAAATTATGGATTCCAGGTGATAACTATGTGTCAATGTTGGCTAATCAAGTGTAACAAATGTACCATTTTGGTTGGGGATGCTGATAACCAGAGAGGCTGTGCAGGCATGGGACAAGGGCTCAATTTTGGTGTGAACTTAAAACTGCTCTAAAAAATAAAATATCTTAGAAAAAAAATTATTTAAACAATGACCCAATACTGTATGTAAGCTAAATATGAACAGATTGGGCCTCCTTGGAAATAGATACTAGTCCAGTTCAAGCCTGTATTCACCCCATTCCCAGGCTACTATAATTTGATGACTGACTCACTGGCGTGTGCTGTTGAGGTCCCTGTGCCTGTGATAGACACACAATCTGGAGCAAGAGAAAGACAATGGGGACTGAGTTTAGGTACAATAGGAAGAATGTAATAAAACTTTTATAAAAAAATCCTCTCTTGGGAAGTGTAATAAAATAAACAAATATAAATGAAAATTTAAAAGTTAGATATATAAATCTGTTCAAGGATAATGCTGAGCCTAAGACCATCCTAAGTGGGTCTCATTGGCCTTGCAGGCAAAATATCTCTTTATTATATGCATTTGTTAAAAGTCACAGTCCTTTGATGCCAGCAAGTCTAATCTTATGCCTTACACTAAATGAACTGGCATCTAAAATATGTGAAAATTAGGTTGTAAAATGAATTTAAAGTGACCGGCTGCTCTGCCTACGGAGTAGCTATTCTTTTATTTCCTTTACTTAATAAACTTGCTTTCACTTTACTCTATGGATTTGCCTTGAATTCCTTCTTGGGCAAGATCCAAGAACCCCCTCTTGTGGTCTGGATCAGGACTCCTTCCCAGCACCATCTTCCAGGTGAACCCTGAAGGGACAATACCAAGGAAACCCTGGCCCAAAGGAAACAGACTGTAGCACCAACTGGCCACCTTTGGCTGTACCTGCTTATGATGCCCTAGAAACTGCATGCTTTCCTGGGCCTGTTCCTCCAAGCACTCTACCCTGAAGCCCGTAATCCAATTAAGAAACTGGTAAATGAAAAATCTTAACAACTACTGAATATTCTTCTGAATGTGTATTTCTATGTGTTGTGTGTGTAATATGAAAGCATTTTGATTAGTTTAAAAATAATAGGTGCTTAAATCAAATATTGTCAGAAGAGTAAAAGTATAAATGCCTTTTAGTTCATGAGACTTAAGTAATCTTTGAGAAATAAAATAGTTTT
>NW_016824266.1:147356-184957 GCF_001698545.2 Rhinopithecus bieti
GCCTGTAATTCCAGCACTTTGGGAGGCGGAGGCGGGCGGATCACAAGGTCAGGAGATCGAGACCATCTTGGCTAACACAGTGAAACCCCGTCTCTACTAAAAATGCAAAAAAAATTAGCCAGGTGTGGTGGCGGGCTCCTGTAGTCCCAGCTACTCGGGAGGCTGAGGCAGGAGAATGGCGTGAACCTGGGAGGCGGAGCTTGCAGCGAGCCGAGATCGCGCCACTGCACTCCAGCCTGGGCGACAGAATGAGACTCTGTCTCAAAAAAAAAAAAAAAATGTTGCTGATCATTCCTTTTGTTTTTCAGAGCCAAAGAAACTTTTCTTTTGAGCTATTAACAGCTTTTAACAATTGAGTAAAGTATACTCCTGTGAACAAAATTTGAAGCATATTTGTTTCTCTCTATCCAATTTCTCCAAAATTTGGAAACCATTTGTGAATATTTTTAACTTATAGCAATATAATTATTTGCATAAATGCAATAAGAATGTTTTCTTTTGTACCAGAACACAATTGGAGAAACTGTTTTTTTACCAAGGCTTTGACTGGAATGACACTCTTTCCTTTAAGGAATCAAACTTGACTTATAGTGCCAATTAAAGCCCCTTAGGAAAACTGGCCTCATACATTGTCTACGTAGTCCCTGTACAGGGTTCCTGACCTGTGGTAAGTAAAGAATGTCACTTCATGACAAGTCCAGGAGCCCCAAGTTATCTTGGAACCTCAAGAGGAGAGAAATTTACCCAACTCATACAGATATTTGAGGGTACAGACCCATGGCTGGGTTCAGCTTTAAAAAAGTCTTATCTGAGATTCCTTCTAAGGAACAAAGTTCCATCAAAGTCGATTTAAAAAGCCTATGTGAAAAATAATTATTGTTGCTGCACTTTATACAAATAATCAGGCCAAGTATAATAAAGCAAACCAGTCTAGTAAAGACTGTCTTTACTAAAGACAGTCTTACTTGTCTTTAGTAAAAATGGGAGACTGGACAGAAAAAAAGTTATGTTTCAAAAACTATGGTACACGTGTTATTAGAGTTTATTTTATTGTATTTATTTATTTTATTTTATTTTTTGAGATGGAGTCTCGCTTTCGTCACCCAGGCTGGAGTGCAGTGGTGCGATCGTGGCTCACTGCAACCTCCATCTCCCAGGTTCAAGTAATTCTCCTGCTTCAGCCTCCTGAGTAGCTGGGATTACAGATGCCTGCCACCACACCCACTTGGTTAATTTTTGTACTCTTCGTAGAGAAGAGGTTGCGCCATGTTGGCCAGGCTAGTCTCAAACTCTTGACCTCAGGTGATCCACCCACCTTGGCCTCCCAAAGTGCTGGAATTACAGGTATGAGCCACCGCACTCGGCCAGAGTTAGTCTTATCAGTTGTTTTTAAGTTTTTTTCCTGCAATTTTAACTGACTGCTTATTCCTGAGAACCAACCAGTGATCTCTGGCTGCTGCTTAGAAGAAACAAGAGGGATGGATAATGTAAAAATCTGGATCAATATTCTAATTCTGGCCACATATTGGAATCAGCTAGTGACCCCATATCAGCTTGGTTTCAACAATTGCCCATTTCATAGAAAGTCTTCTTATTTAGTTTACTTGGAATAATTTCACTTATTTTGCTTTACCGTTGTGGAATATGTTGTTGTTGTACTCTTTGTGTAGGAATGCAGGATAAGCTTATTGAATGTTTCCTTAAATTGAACACTTATTAATCTTTTAGATATCACCTTTTGTCAGAGTTACAAATGGACTTCACCATAATGATGCTTTCTTTCTTTTTTTTTGAGACAGAGTCTCACTCTGTCACCCAGACAGGAGTACAGTGGCCTGATCTTGGCTCACTGCAACCTCCACCTCCTGGGTTCAAACGATTCTCCTGCCTCAGCCTCTTGAGTAGCTATGATTACAGGCACCCACCACCACACGTGGCTAATTTTTATATTTGTAGTAGAGACAGGGCTTCACCATGTTGCCCAGGCTGGTCTTGAACTCCTGATCTCAAGTAATCTGCCTGCCTTGGCCTCCCAAAGCACTGGGATTCCAGGTGTGAGCCCCTACGCCCAGCCTCCACACTGACACTTTCTGTCAGAGCTCCTCTCTACCCCAAATACAAGAGACCCTAATAGGCAGTAATATCATTGCCCCTATTCAGCCTGAAGAAGTCACAGAAGATGGATCTTCATCCCTCTACAACTCTTAGGATTAAGGTTCTCTTATAAAAGGAAGGGGCGAAATATGTCAGAGGCATTTGAACCAGAGCAATTCCATCTTGAATAGCGGCTGGGTAAAATAAGGCTGACACCTACTGGGTTGCATTCTCAGGAGGTTAGCATTCTTACTCATGAGATAGGAGGTCGGCACAAAATACAGGTCATAAAGACCTTACTGATAAAACAACATGCAGTAAAATGTTGTTTTACTGCATGCCCACCAAAACCAAGATGGCAATGAAAGTGACCTCTGGTGGTTCTCATTGCTCATTATACGCTAATTATAATGCATTAGCATGCTAAAGGACACTCCCACCAGTGCCACTGACAGTTTACAAATGCCATGGCAATGTCAGGAAGTTACCCTCTATGGTCTAAAATGGGGAAGAACCCTCAGTTCTGGGAACTGCCCACCCCTTTCCCGGAAAACTCACGAATAAGCCAACCCTTGTTTAGAGTATAATCAGGAAATGACTGTAAGTCTTCTTAGTGCAGCAGCCCACTTTGCCGCTCTGCCTGTGGAACAGCCATTCTTTTTTCCTTTACTTTCTTTTGTTTTTTGAGACAGAGTCTTGCTCTGTCGCCCAGGCTGGGGTGCAGTGGTGCGATCTCAGCTCACTGCAGCCTCTGCCTCCCGGGTTCCAGCAATTCTCCTGCCCCAGCCTCCTGAGTAGCTGGGATTACAGGCGCAAGCCACCACACCCGGCTACTTTTTGTATATTTAGTAGAGATGGGGATCACCTCAGGTGATCCACCCGCCTCTGCCTCCTAAAGCGCTGATATTACAGGCGTGAGCCATAGCGCCCGGCCTATTCCTTTACTTTCTTTTTTTGTTTTAGATGAAATCTCGCTCTTGTCCCGCAGGGTGGAGTGCCATGGGGTGATCTCGGCTCAAGGCAACCTCCGCCTCCTGGGTTCAAGCGATTCTCCTGCCTCAGCCTCCCGAGTAGCTGAGATTACAGGCGCCTGCCACCACGCCTGGCTAATTTTGTATTTTAGTAGAGACAGGGTTTCACCATGTTGGCCAGGCTGGTCTTGACCTCCTGCCCTCAAGTGATCCGCCCGCCTCAGCCTCCCAAAGTGCTGGGATTACAGGTGTGAGCCACCGTGCCTGGCCTCCTTTACTTCCTTAATAAACTTGCTTTCACTTAAAATAAATAAATAGGCCGGGCGCGGTGGCTCAAGCCTGTAATCCCAGCACTTTGGGAGGCTGAGGTGGGCAGACCACGAGGTCAGGAGTTCGAGACCAGCCTGGCCAATATGGTGAAACCCCATGTCTACTAAAAATACAAAAATTAGCTGGGCGTGGTGGCACGTGCCTGTAGTCTTAGCTACTCAGGAGGCTGAGGCAGAAGGATCACTTGAACCCAGGAGGTGGAGGTTGCAGTGAGCCGAGATTGCACCGCTGCACTCCAGTGTGGGCAACAGAGTGAAACTTCATCTCAAAAAAAAAAAAAAATTTGTTCTATGTTAAATTTGGGACACACTTAACATTAAAAAATTATTGTTTATCTGAAATTAAAATTTAATTAGACATTTTGTATTTTAGTTGTAACCCTATGTAGGGTACATACCTATTTGCAGGACGGTTAATCCGTTTACTGAATCACAAAATGCTAGTTGTGAAAAAACCTCAGAGATAATCTAACACAATGCTCCTGTTTGATGAAGAGAAGCCTGAGGGCCAGAGCATGAATGTGCCTGCCCGCTGTCACAAAAGGTGGAGCTGAGGACTAATACTGGACTGCTCGAGGTTGCTACAGAAGAATAATTCCTAATTCTATTTTTGAGTCTAGCTTTAGGAGACATAATGAAATTCCCTAAGATGCCTTAGAATCACAATAATTTTAATAAACGTTATTCAATAAAGAAATACATATATTCTACGACTTCTTTAGGAATTACTGAGGAAAAAGGTACATTGTTGAATTGAGCAGTCATTCATAATACATCCCAATTACAAAAAGGTTAATAACCTTTACACTGGAAATGAGTCCAAGGGAGGGATCATGACTACTTTTCTTTTTCTCTTTTTTTTTTTTTTTTTTGAGACAAGAGTCTCACTCTGTCGTGCAGGCTGGAATGTAGTTGCGCGATCTCGGTTCACTGCAATCTATACCTCCTGGGTTCAAGTGATCCTCCTCAGCCTCCCGAGTAGCAGGGATTACAGGCGCCCGCCATCACACCAGGCTAATTTTTGTATTTTCAGTAGAGACAGGGTTTCACCATGTCGGCCAGGCTGGTCTCAAACTCCTGGCCTCAGGTGATCCGCCCACCTCAGCCTCCTAAAGTGCTGGGATTACAGGCGTGAGCCACTGTGCCCGGCCTGACTACTTAAGTTTTCATGGGTAACGTCTAGCATGCTTGTTAGTAGGAGGCTGACAATCATCTAATGAAAAAATACTGCATAATTTTTTCTCAGGTTCTATTTAATAAACGTGAAATTAATTGTGTGATCACAGAGGATCAGTCTAGAAAAACATCTGCAAAATTAGAACACAGACAGGACAATGAACTAAATATGCCATAGTGGGAAGACTGGAGAGTGACAGCGAGACTGGCATCTGATTAGAATTTTTTTTTTCAGCCGGGCACGGTGGCTCAAGCCTGTAATCCCAGCACTTTGGGAGGCCGAGACGGGCGGATCACGAGGTCAGGAGATCAAGACCATCCCGGCTAATACGGTGAAACCCCGTCTCTACTAAAAATACAAAAAACTAGCTGGGCGAGGTGGCGGGCGCCTGTAGTCCCAGCTACTCGGGAGGCTGAGGCAGGAGAATGGCGTAAACCCGGGAGGCGGAGCTTGCAGTGAGCTGAGATCCGGCCACTGCACTCCAGCCTGGGCGACAGAGCAAGACTCCGTCTCAATTAAAAAAAAAAAAAAAAAGAATTTTTTTTTTCTTTTTTTGACATGGAGTTTCGCTCTTGTCGCCAGGCTCCTTAGTCCGCCCAGGCTGGAGGCAGTGGGTATGGAGCCTCGGCCTCATCGGGCAATCCTCCGCGCTCCCAGGTTCAAGGCATATTCTCTCCTGCCTCAGCCCCTCCTGATTAGCTGGGACTAGCAGGTGGCCTGCACCGCATGGCCTGGGCTAACTTTTTTGTATTTTTAGTAGACTAAGGTTTTGGGCAATGTTGGGCAGGATGGTCTCGAAGCTCCCGCTGACCCTCAGGTGATCGCCTGGCCTCCGGCCCTCCCAAAGAGCTGAGATTACAGGCCCCGTGAGCCACCATGTCTGGCCCATACGAATTTTTAAAGTATAGATGAGTGCTGAAGAAACCAAGGATTGGTTTCAGCTCTGTAACATTGTAAAATAACGGATGATATGAATTGGTGTAAGATTTACTGAAGATAATCCTTGGTCGAATACTTGAAAGATGCAATGACTCATTCTTAAAAAAAACAAAACAAATCTTGGATTTCAACCCAGAGACTCCAGCCCAGAGGTTCCCAAACATTACTGTGCCTTAGGATCATTTGGGGAGTTTAAAAAAAAAATTCAGGTTTTTAATCACCCACCCCATTAGATTCATGCAGAGTACAGTGGAGCCTAGGTATCTGTGTTTTATCAAATGCCCCAGGTAATTCTTTTTTTTTTTTTTTTTTTTTTTTTTTTTTTTTTTTTTTTTTTGAGACGGAGTCTCACTGTGTCACCAGGCTGGAGTGCAGTGGATGATCTATGCATCTAGGCTCACTGCAACCTTAGCCTTTAAGTGATTCTCCTACCTCAGCCTCCCGAGTAGCTGGGATTACTGGCACATGCCAACACACCCAGCTAATTTTTTTTTTGTATTTTTAGTACACATGGGATTTCACCATGTTAGCCAGGCTAGTCTCGAACTCCTGACCCCAGGTGATTCACCTGCTTCAGCCTCCCAAAATGCTGGGATTGCAGGCATGAGCCACCGTGCCTGGTCTGCCCCAGGTAATTCTATTGCACCTAGGCTGCAGATCAAGCTCTGTGTTTTACAAAACACCACTCTAGTCAGTCTGGATGGAGAGTGGTCAACAAGTTAATAAATTTAAGGGATGTAGAATAGAGTTGGACACAGAGTAAAAACCTGGCCGGGCATGGTGGCTCATGCCTGTAATCCCAGCACTTTGGGAGGCCGAGGTGGGCAGATCATGAGGTCAGGAGATCAAGACCATCCTGGCCAACATGGTGAAACTATCTCTACTAAAAATACAAAAAACTAGTCAGGCATGGTGGTGGGTGCCTGTAACCCCAGCTACTTGGAAGCCTGAGGTAGGAGAATTGCTTGAACCCAGGAGGCGGAGGTTGCAGTGAGCCAAGATCGCACCACTGCACTCCAGCCTGGGCAACAAGAGCAAGACTTCATCTCAAGAAAAACAAAACAAAACAAAAAACAAAAAACACCTAATATATGTCAGCTATGATTGTTATTAGGCTGCTAGTAATGTTACACTTAAAAGGGGAAAAGGAAGTGGCAACAGAAGGGAAATGGCTCAGAAGACAGCAAATATCTCATTTTACACCACTGTCTTGCACTATGTTTGTGCTACTATTACCCCCAATATTCATAGCATGCAGCTTGGGGCCTCTGATGCCTTTGGGTTTTCTATCTGTAATGCTCTTCTCCTGCTTCTTCACAAGCCTATCTTTCTTTCTTTCTTTTTTTTTTTTTGAGACGGAGTCTCGCTCTGTCACCCAGGCTGGAGTGCAGTGGCCGGATCTCAGCTCACTGCAAGTTCCGCCTCCCGGGTTCACGCCATTCTCCTGCCTCAGCCTCCCGAGTAGCTGGGACTACAGGCGTCCCCCACCTCGCTCGGCTAGTTTTTTTTTGTATTTTTTTAGTAGAGACGGGGTTTCACCGTGTTAGCCAGGATGGTCTCGATCTCCTGACCTCGTGATCCGCCCGTCTCGGCCTCCCAAAGTGCTGGGATTACAGGCTTGAGCCACCGCGCCCGGCCTCACAAGCCTATCTTTCAACCCATTCCCATCTTGGCTCAGGTCACGTAGACCAGTCATCATCTTCAGGAGAACTTTCCCTAAATCTCAGGTTAGACAAAGTACCTCTCTTCTGAGATCTTTCTCTGCACTTCCCCTTGTGCTCCATTTCTGCTCTTACCATGGCAGGTGAATATTTACAATCTCCTCCCCTCACTGGTCTGGGAGCTTCTTGAGGGGTGAGTCTGTTCTCCTTATGAATCTAGCCCCTGTTCTTGCCTGGCATAAAGTTAAGTAGAGCAGAGCCTGCCTCCACCAGGAGAGCCTGGGACACCTTCTTTACTGTGGCTAGTATTGCGCAAACATTCTGGTGCTCAAGTTGTACTCCCTGGGCTGGCTCTTAGTGAAGATATTGTGTCTAAACTTGGGGTCAGGCCGGGCGCGGTGGCTCAAGCCTGTAATCCCAGCACTTTGGGAGGCCGAGACGGGCGGATCACGAGGTCAGGAGATCGAGACCATCCTGGCTAACACGGTGAAACCCCGTCTGTACTAAAATACAAAACTAGCCGGGCGAGGTGGCGGGCGCCTGTAGTCCCAGCTACTCGGGAGGCTGAGGCAGGAGAATGGCGTAAACCCGGGAGGCGGAGCTTGCAGTGAGCTGAGATCTGGCCACTGCACTCCAGTCCGGGCACCAGAGCGAGAGTCCGCCTCAAAAAAAAAAAAAAATAAATAAATAAATAAATAAATAAACTTGGGGTCAAAGAAAAATTAATTGCCAAGTTAGAAACCGCAAATTCGGGTTAATTTATTTCCTTTTCTTTTCTTTCTTTTTCTTTTTTCTTTCTTTTTTTTTTTTTTTGATATGGAGTCTCACTATGTTACCTAGGCTGGAGTGCAGTGGCACCATTATAGCCCATTGCAGTCTGGGTTCAAGTGATCTTCCTGCCTCGCCTCTCAGGTAGCTGGAATTATAGGCGTGTGCTACTGTGTCTGGCTAAATTCAGGTTAGTTTCTAAGACCTAATGGCTAAAGAACCGCTACAATATGACCACAGTTGACCCTTGAACAACACGTTTGAACTGTGTGGGTCCACTTATACAAAGATATTTTTTCAACAAAAGTTACACCAACTGTGCCTGCCTCTCCCGCTTTCCCATCCACTTCCTCCACTTCTTCCGCCTCTGCCACCCCTGAGACAGCAAGATAGCCTACTCAATGTGAAGACAGGGATGAAGACCTTCATGATGATCCATTTCCACTTCATGAATAGTAAATACACTTTCTCTTCCTTACGATTTTCTTTTCTTTTTTTTTTTTTTTTGGGACGGAGTCTTTGCCTTTTCCCGGGCTGGGGTGCAGTGGCCGGATCTCAGCTCACTGCAAGCTCCGCCTCCTGGGTTTACGCCATTCTCCTGCCTCAGCCTCCAGAGTAGCTGGGACTACAGGCGCCAGCCACCTCGCCCGGCTAGCTTTTGTATTTTTTTAGTAGAGACGGGGTTTCACCGTGTTAGCCAGGATGGTCTCAAACTCCTGACCTCGTGATCCGCCCGTCTCGGCCTCCCAAAGTGCTGGGATTACAGGCTTGAGCCACCGCGCCCGGCCACGATTTTCTTAATAACATTTCTCTAGCTTACTTTATTGTAAAAATATAGCATATGATAAAGATACAAAATATGTGTCAATTATTTATTTTATCAAGAAGGCTTCTGTGGCTACTAGTGGTTTGGGGAATCTAATGTTTTATGTAGGTTTTCAACTGCGTGGTGGGGGGTTGGCACCCTAACCCTCTCATTGTTCAAAGGTCAACTGTAACTCTAAAAACAATTAAAAGGAATTGCTGGAATGGTGCTGTTTGGAATAATTCAGAGATCAAGGAGATTTATAAACTTAGTTTCCACGACAACCCCCCACCCCCGCAAGAAAAAAAAAAAAAAAAAAAGAGCCAGGCTCGGTGGCTCATGCCTGTAACCCCAGCACTTTGGGAGGTTGAGGCAGGCGGATCGTGATGTCAGGAGATCGAGACCATTCTGGCTAACACGGTGAAACCCCGTCTCTACTAAAAATACAAAAAAAATTAGCCGGGCATGGTGGCAGGCGCCTGTAGTCCCAGCTACTCAGGAGGCTGAGGCAGGAGAATGTCGTGAACGCAGGATGCGGAGCTTGCAGTGAGCCGAGATAGCGCCACTGCACTCCAGCCTGGGCGACAGAGCGAGACTCCCATCTCGAAAAAAAAAAAGAGACTATTATCTGTTGAGCAGCTTCACTTGTAAGTCAGGATACTAGGCAGTTAAAGGTCTTGATTCGGTCAACATAAGAGGCTGGTGATATGAGTACCACCTCACTGAATTCGTAGATATGAAGCCATGATTTCAGTTGCCCAAGAGTATCTGGCACAATAAATGAAGTAATAGAAGATATTCATTCTTTTTTTTTGAGACGGAGTCTCACTCTGTTGCCCAGGCTGGAGTGCAATGGCGTGATCTCAGCTCAGGCAACCTCCCTCTCTTGGGTTCAAGCAATTCTTCTGCCTTAGCCTCCCCCCATCATGTGGGGCTAATTTTTGTATTTTTGTAGAGATGGGGTTTCACCATGTTGGCCAGGCTGGTCCTGAACCACTGACCTCAGGTGATCCGCCTGCCTCGGCCTCCCAAAGTGCTTGGATTACAGGCGTGAGCCGCCACACCAGGCCAGAAGATACTCATTCTAATTCTGGAGATGAATGAGGTTATGTAAAATAGCACTGAGATTTTTCTAGAAAGAGACATGACAGCCAGATACTTGGTGTGTTTTTCAGCCATGTCCTCTCCGTCCTCTTACTCCTCTTCAGGATGAAGAGTCCTTTCTGGGTGAAAGGGCCCTCAGTTCCCCTTCTTCATGATTAGTACTGAGGAGAAGCTGCCCAGGGATGGAATGACTCCTAACAGAATATTCAGGACTTTTACTCTTCCTAAAGTACAGGGTCTGTAATGCTCTTCAGGGCATGCGGGGAAATGGGGGGTCTGAAGCCCAGAAACTCTCCTTTACTTGTTGGGACTGTTAAGCCCCAGCTGTTTCTAAGAAAGTTTCCTTGATTTTTCTTTCTTTCTTTTTTTTTTAATATGGAGTCTCGCTCTGTTGCCCATGCTACAAGTGCAGTGGTGCGATCTTGGCTCATTGCAACCTCTGCCTCCTGGGTTCAAGCGATTCTCCTGCCTCAGCCTCCCAAGTAGCTAGGACTACAGGTGTGCGCCACGATGCCCAGCTAATTTTTGTATTTTTAGTAGAGAGGGGTTTCACTATGTTGGCCAGGCTGGTCTCAAACTCCTTACCCCATGATCTGCCCGCCTCGGCCTCCCAAAGTGCTAGGATTACAGACGTGAGCCACTGCGCCTGGCCTGGTTTCCTTAACCCTTGATGCTAATTAGGTTGTGAGGACTAATATTCCATCATGGGCAGTCTTGGGCACCTATGCAGTCATCATGTTAACACCCACAGGAGTCTCCAGCCCTAAATCATCTGTCCAAATCACCTCGTGACCACAACTTGCTCACTATGTGCCCTTTTGCATCACTCCCCACCCATTTATGAACGTGACCTAATTAGCACCCTTAAGGTCACCCTTAGTTACCTTACCATATACCCCTAAGTGTTAGTCTTAAGGTAACACTATTGCCTTTATTCGTAGGTGTTCTTCTCCAAACCCCTTTCTGTTACCTCACAATGACACAGTGTCACTTCCCCTCTCATACAGAAAGAATTAATACCACTACTCTGCAGTCAGTGGGCTGATTCCTCACAAAGGCCTTTACCATCTTAGGACTATCAGCACTATATAAATTGACGTGAAACATTATAAAACTGTTTGTCTCTTTATTCATGTTGTCATGTGAAAATGACTACGTTGCATTTCAATAATAAGGAAAGTAGCCAGGCACAGTGGCTCACGCCTGTAATCCCAGCACTTTGGGAGGCAGAAGAGGGCGGGTTACCTGAGGTCAGGAGTTAGAGACCAGCCAGGCCACCATGGTGAAACCCCCATCTCTATGAAAAACGCAAAAAGTAGCTGGGCGTGGTGGCGGGCACCTGTAATCCCAGCTACTTGGGAGGCTGAGGCAGGAGAATCGCTTGAACCGGGGAGGCAGAGGTTGCAGTGAGCTGAGATCATGCCATTGCACTCCAGCCTGGGTGACAAGAGTGAGACTCTGGCTCAAAATAATAATAATATTAATAATAATAATAATAATAATATGGACAATGTGTTTGGGAAGACTAGTTTGCCTTAAAGGTTACATGGCATACACAAAACTCCTTGTGAGGACATTCTAAGTGAGGCATTTCAAAGAGATAGGCAGTTATCTTCTAGAGCAGCTAATCTGCTTCTGGTATTAAGTGTCAATTTATATAGGCCATATGTGGTGGTTCACACCTGTAATCTGAGAACTTTGGGCAAGACCAGCCTGGTCAACATGGTGAAACCTTGTCTCTACTAAAAATACAAAAAATTAAGGCCGGGCCCAGAGACTCATACCTGTAATCCCAGCACTCTGGGAGGCTGAGGCGGGTGGATCACCTGAGGTCAGGAGTTCAAGACCAGCCTGGCCAACATGGTGAAACCCCATCTCTACTAAAAATATAAAAATTAGCCAGGCATGGTAGTGTGTGCCTGTAGTCCCAGCTACTCTGGAGGCTGAGGCAGGAGGATCACTTGAGCCCAACAGTTTGAGGCTGCCATGAGCTGTGACTAAGCCACTGCACTCCAGCCTGAGAGCGAGATCCTGTCTCAATGAAATAAAAGAAAATGTACAATTCAATTTTTTAGTATGTTCACCGAGTTGTACAGGCATTACCCCAATCAATTCAATTTTTTACTATGTTCACAGAGTTGTGCAGTCATTACCACAATCAATGATCAAATCTAGAACATTTTTATCCCCCCCACAAATAAACCATATTTTAATAAACCCCATTTTTCCCTCCTCCCAGCCCCTGGCAAACACTTACATACTCTGTTTCTATGGATTTGCTTCTGGGCATTTAATATAAATGGAATCGTACGTAGCTTTTTGTGTCTAATTTATTTCACTTAGCATAATGTTTTCCAGGTTCATCCATGCTACAGCATCAATAAGTATTTTATTCCTTTTATGGCCCAAATAATATTGTAATTGTATTAACATACTACATTGTGTTTATCCACTCATCAGTGACAAACGTTTTGGTTGTTTCTGCCTGTTGGCTAGTGTGAAAAGTATTGCTATGAACATTCATATACAAGTTTTTGTTTGAATTATTATTTTCAATTCTTTTAGGCATTTACCTAGAAAGAGAATTGCTAGTCATATGGTAATTCTATGTTTATTTTTAATTTTTATTTTTTTTAGAGGTGGGGTTTCACTATGTTGCTGAGGCTGGTCTTGAACTGGCCTCAAATAATCCTCCTGCCTCAGTCTCCCAAGTAGCTGGGGTTACAGGCACAAACCATTGTATCTGGTGTTTATTTTTAATTTTTTGAGGAACTGCCAAACTGTTTTCCACGGTGGCTGCATCATTTTTCATGCCCACCAGCAATATATTAGGGTTCCAATTTCTTTGCATTCTCACTAACACTTTTATTTTTCCTTTAAAAAAATTTATGTAGGTGTGAGTGGCATCTCGCTGTGGTTTGGATTTACATTCCACTAATGACTTATGACGTTGAACATCTTTTCATGTGATTTGGGGCCATTTGTCCCATTTGATATCTTCTTTGGAGAAATGCCTACTCAAGTCCTTTGCCTGTTTTTCAACTGGACTGTCTTTTTTTTCTTGAGACAGTGTGTCACTCTGTTGCCCGGGCTGCAGTGCAGTGGTATGATCTTGCCTCACTGCAACCTCTGCCTCCCGGGTTCAAGTGATTCTCCTGCCTCAGCCTCTTGAGTAGCTGGGATTACAGGCACCCACCACCGCACCCGGCTAATTTTTGTATTTTTAGTAGAGACGGGGTTTCACCATGTCAACCAGGCTGGTCTTGAACTCCTGGTCTCAAGTGATCTGCCCGCCTTGGCCTCCCAAAGTGCTGGGATTACAGGCATAAGCCACCGTGCCTGGCCACAGTGGCAATTTTAATAATTTTTAAAATAACCTTTTCAGCCACATGTGGTAGCTGACACCTATAAATCCCAGTGTTTTGGGAGGCTGAGGCAGGCAGATCACTGGAGCCTCAGAGGTCAAGACCAGCCTGGGCAACATGGTGAAACCTCGTATCTACAAAAAATACAAAAAAATTAGCCAGGCATGGTGGTGCGCACCTATAGTCTCAGGCACTTGGGAGGCACTGAGGTGGAGGGATCATCCCTGTCTCAAATTCCAGGCTGGTCTCAAACTCCTGGCTTCAAGCAATAATAATAATGTATTTTATTCTCTCTGCCTTCAGAGTATTGGGATTACAGGCGTGAACCACTGTGCCCACCCTATTTTTTGTCTTTTTGTTGTAAGACTTCTTTGTATATTCTGAATATCAATCCCTGATGAGCTATATGGCTTGTAAATATTTTCTCCCATTCTTTAGATTGTCTTTCCCAATCTAGGTTCAAACGATCCTCCTGCCTCGGCCTCCCAAAGTCAACTTCATTATTTTGCATGTGGATGTTCCAGCACCATTTGTTGAAGAGTATTCTTTTCCCATTGAATTGTCTTGGCACCATTGTTGAAAATCAACTGACTATATGTGAGGGTAGAATGTATTATTCTTTTTTTTTTTTTTTCTCCTGCAAAGTCCAGGATCAAGGCTTAGAATGTATTACTAAAAAGAAAGAAAGAAAAAAGAGCAACAAAACAGAATAAAGCCTACTCATCTTTCCATTACAGAAACCAGCCTATTAAGTTGTGTGTCAGCCTTAAGGAACTAAGTCTATCTGATCATAACAGTTGTACCAAACTAGCAGATGTAGCAACACATCATCTTGAATTACAACACAAACAGCTGCAACTTTACTTGTCCTAAGGGTTCTCTGGAACATCCCAAACAAGACTAGAAATTGTTTTTTGGAACTTGGTGTTATGGGGAAATAATCTGAAAGACTGACCCAATAACCTTTCTTCTGGACACTAACATTATTTGTCTTTAAGACTTGCATTTTAGAAAATTCGTTGCCTCATATAGTTTTTGGTCCCAGTACAATTTTTGTAGAGGCAACGGCGAGCCAACTAAATTCATTTTGGTTAAGAAAAAAATGTCTACTTCCAGGCTGGATGTGGTGGCTCACACCTTTAATCCCAGCGCTTTGGGAGGCCGAGGTGGGCCAATCATCTGAGGTCAGGAGTTCAAGACCAGCCTGACCAACATGGAGAAATCCCACCTCTGCTAAAAATAAAATTAGCTGGGCGTAGTGGTGCATGCCTGTAATCCTAGTTACTCGGGAGGCTGAGGCAGGAGACTCCCTTGAACCCAGGAGGTGGAGGTTGCAGTGAGCTGAGATCGCACCATTGCACTCCAGCCTGGGCAACAGCAGCGAAACTCTGTATCAAAAAATAAATAAATAAATAAATAAAATAAAAATAAAAGAGGCTGGGCGTGGTGGCTCATGCCTGTAATCCCAGCACTTTGGGGGGCCAAGGCAGGCGGATCAGGATGTCAGGAGTTCGAGACCAGCCTGGCTGATATGGCAAAACCCCATCTCTACTAAAAATAGAAAAATTAGCGCCTGTAGTCCCAGCTATTTGGGAGGCAGAGGCAGCAGAATCGCTTGAACCTGGGAGGCGGAGGTTGCAGTGAGCTGAGATTGTGCCTCTGCACTCCAGTCTGGGTGACAGTGGGAGACTCCATCTAAGAAAAAAAAAAAAAGTCTCCTTCCTTCTTTCCTTCCTCCCTCCCTCCCTTCTTCCTTCCTGCCTTCCAAGTTTTGCTCCTGTGGCCCAGGCTGGAGTACAGTGACGCTGTCTCAGCTCACTGCATCCTCCGCCTCACAGGTTGAAGTGATTCTCCCACCTCAGCCTCCCGAATAGCTAGGATTACTGGTGCCTGCCACAACACCCAGTTAATTTGTATTTTTAGTAGAGATGGGGTTTCACCATGTTGGCTAGGCTGCTCTCAAATTCCTGACCTCAAGTGATCTGCCCGCCTTGACCTCCCAAAGTGCTGGGATTACAGGCATGAGCTACCGTGCCCGGCGGAAATATGGACTTCTAGTTAAAGGACTAGTGTCATTTTCACTTTACTCTCTTCTCTCAAACCCCATTAAAAACAACAACAAAAGGAATAAGAATTAAATGGCATCAATTTCTATTAAGAAAGAAAGAAAAAAAACACTGCTGAAAACCACAAAACATGATACATTCCTGCCTATTACTGTCAACCCTGCCCCAGAAAAAGGAGGGCACACAGCCATCTGGTACATGCTGCACCTTGGACTTTTAACAGGATATAGAATTCCCTCAAAATTGAGCCTCAGAGGCATCTTCAGAGGCTCACCATCTTCAGAGGCAACTAGTGTTCTTTTTGGTTGTTTTTTGTTTGTTTTTTTTCAGACAGAGTTTCGCTCTTGTTGCCCAGGCTGGAGTGCAATGGTGCGATCTCAGCTCACTGCAACCTCCGCCTCCTGAGTTCAAGTGATTCTCCTGCCTCAGCCTCCCAAGTAACTGGGATTACAGGGGCCCGCCTCCAGTCCCGCCTAATTTTTGTATTTTTAGTAGAGACGGGGTTTCACCATGTTGGCCAGGTTGGTCTCAAACTCCTGACCTCAGGTGATCCACATGCCTTGGCCTCCCAAAGTGCTGGGATTACAGGTGTGAGCCACCGCATCTGGCCTGTTGTTTGTTTTTTTAAGGACATTAATTAATTAATTTTTTTGAGACAGGGTCTCACTGTGCTGTCCAGGCTACAGTGCAGTGGCAGTGGAGTACATGGCTCATTGTGGCCTTGACTTCCTGGGCTCAAATGATCAGGAAGAGGGTCTTAAAAAGAGACTGGCTGGCATGGTGGCTCATGCCTGCAATCCTAGCACTTTGAGAGGCTAAAGTGAGCAGATCACTTGAGCCCAAGAGTTCAAGACCAGCCTAGGCAACATGGCAAAACCCATCTCTACTAAAAACACAAAAATTTCCCGAGTGTGGTAGAGCATGCCTATAGTCCCAGCTACTTGGTAGGCTGAGGATCACCTGAGCCCAGGAGGCAGAGGTTGCAGTGAGTTGAGACTATACCACTGCACTCCAGTGACAGAGTAATACCCTGTCTCAGAAACAAAACAAAACAAAAACAAAACAAACAAATATAAAGAGTGAAAAATGTCTGGGCATGGTGGCTCATGCCTGCAACCCTAGCACTTTAGGAGGCTAAGGCAGGCAGATCACGAGGTCAGGAGTTTGAGACCAGCCTGGCCAACATAGTGAAACCCCATCTCTACTAAAAAATACAAAATTAGCCAGGTGTGGTGGCACGCGACTGTAGTCCCAGCTACTTGGGAGGCTGAGGCAGGAGAATTGCTTGAACCTGGGAGGTGGAGGTTGCAGTGAGCAGAGATCATGCCATTGCACTCCATCCCAGGTGACAGTGTGAGACTCTGTCTCATACAAATAAACAAACAACAAAAAAACCCTCAATATTATATTATGAGCATCTTCCTGGGTTATTAAATATGCACAGAAAGCTTTAAATTGTGGTTTAATGTTCTAGACCACGGCTATAAAACAGTTCACCTACTGCTAGATGTTTCAGTTGCTACCAGTTTTTTGCTATTATAAACAGTACTGCAATGAATATCACAATATATAAAGACACCTCGAATCCTATTTTTGTGGTATTTGCAAACCTTTTCCAAACAACCTCTTCCAATGAGTGGTATTAGCTCCAAGTGCATGCTTTGTTCCTTCCTGGTCTCATTTTTTTTGTACTTGACTTCCCTAGTCATATTACTTGAAGGCTCAGTCTCCCTTCAGTTCCCAGAATAAACTGGCTTGGAAGTAGTATCGAAGCAGCTTTCAGTTTTCACGTAATAGCTCTATTATCAGCTAGGTCTACTTTGGTCTCCCTCCTTGGTTTCTTTTCTAGGAAACATTCTTGTCCTTTGCACCCTTTGGGAGGACCAGAGCCCTGCCCTGCTCTTGCCAACAGGGACTGGAACTGTGCCCTTGAGCCTCAGCCCAGTCACTTCTTTGTGTATTTGGAGAAAAGGACTGCAGGAGGCTTTATTTTAATCTCTCAGAGTGAGAGGGCACTTGGTCAGATCCACTTTGGCAGCAAGCTATGGTCTTTTTTGTTTTTTGTAGGGGGAAGCCTCTCACAGAGTTTCAAGAGGAGAAAGAGTTTAATTACTAACATGATCCCAACAGTCCCAGCCTCTGCTTTGTGGCTTCTCTTTCCCTGTTGCGATTTGCATGGATTTATTGGAAAACACAATGATTTCCAGGAACTGCTAGCAAGCCAGGCCCATTTATGTTTCTTAGTAGGTACTAGATTCTATCTCCTTGTTCAGCTTAAATTAAAAGTCTTGGACTTTTTAATGCTACATTGATGTCAAGACAAGCACTGGGAGAAATGAGATTTTTATTGTGCTGAAACCTTAGGACAATGGAGCCAAATCTATAGAATGGCAAAATAGATGTAGAAAAATACTTTCAAACCTAAGTATTTGTTTAGAACTTTCCATCCAGTGTGGCAATCAGGAACAGGAAGAGAGAGACAGAGAGAGAGGAAAAAAAAAAAGAACTTTCCAGAAGGTGAAAACTAGTAAGTCAAGGGTTTAGACTTTCTTCAGCATCTAGCACAGTGTTATTCTAGGTACTGAATAGGTATCTGTTAACATCTGTGCAGCATGCATTTTAACATCATACTAGATGTTAAGGTACTGGGTAAAGTTGCCAAAAGTCCCCATTTAGTCATCTTATGATTGAGATTATGCCTTCTTTTCTTGAGAACTAGATTTTGCCCCCCTTTAACTGATTAGTTGAGGGGTTTACTTGGGTGAGCTCCTCTGGCTAAATGTTTTGCAGTGAAGTTCAGAACAAGGGGAAAATAGAGCTGATTCTGTATGATGTCAACTAAATGTACTCATAAACCCATGTTGGTCTTTTAAAAAATTTTTATTTTTTTATTTTTTTTTTATCTATTTTTTTTTTTTTGAGACAGAGTCTTGTTCTGTTGCCCAGGCTGGGGTGCAATGGCGTGATCAAGGCTCACTGCAACCTTGACCTCTTGGCCCCAAGCGATTCTCCCACTTCAACCTCCCGAGGAGCTGGGACCACAGGCACACGCCACCATACCAAGTTAGTTTTACTTTTTGTAGAGACGGGGTTTCACTGTGTTGCCCAGGCTGGTCTTGAAATCCTGGGCTCAAGTGATCCTCCCACCTTGGCCTCCCAAAGTGCTAGGATTACATGCACAAGCCACTGTGCCTAGCTTGTCTTTCAAATACAGTAACAAAGTGGTGATGTGTTTCCCTGAAGAAAGTCAGAATCTATTCCATCTCTCTTTCTGTTTTTGAATCCTCACATTGTCATTTATTAAATGTGTGACCACAAAGATTCTCTTAACCTCTCTGAGCTTTAGTTTCTTCCTGTGAAACAAAAAAAGAAAATAAAAGCCATCTTGTGCAGTTAGTCTAAGAATTAAATGAGATTGCCTTTGTGAAAGCATGTGTCAGGCATGGAGTAGGTGGAAAATACAGTGGTTGAAGCATATATTTATTACTATTTTTTGGCACCGACAGTAGTAGTTTTATATTTACTCTTATTGTTACGAGTGCAGGTCCTCTATAAAACTTCCCTTTCTCTTCTTCCTCTTCATTCTTCTCTTTGATTTATCTAAATAATCTAAAGTAAGATTTGAAAGCTCTGCTTTTTCTGGGTTAAGAGATGAGAGGCTGAAAGACTGACTGTTGCATGTTGCTATGGATTAAACTGTGATCCCTCCAAATTCATCTTAGGTTGAAGCCCTAAACCCAAATTTGACTGTATTTGGAGGCAGGTTTTTAGGAGGTACAGCACCCTCCTTTTACCTGTGGATGATATGTTCCAAGATCCCCAGTGGATACCTGAAATAGCGGATGGTACTGAACCCTATATATACTATGTTTTTTCCTATACACACATAACTATGATGAAGTTTAATTTATAAATTAGACACAGTAAGTGGGTTAGTTAATTTTAAGTATCGGCCCGGCATAGTGGCTCACGCCTGTAATCCCAGCACTTTGGGAGACCAAGGAGGCGGGTGGATCACCTAAGGTCAGGAGTTCGAGACCAGCCTGACCAACATGGGGAAACTCTGACTCTACTAAAAATACAAAAATTAGCTGGGCATGGTGGTGCATGTCAGTAATCCTGGCTACTTGGGAGGCTGAGGCAAATCATTTGAACCCAAGAGGTGGAGGTTGCAGTGAGCCAAAATCATGCCACTGCATTCCAGCCTGGGCAACAAGAGTGAAACTCTGTCACACACACACACAAAATAATAATTTAGGTATCAACTTGACTGGATTAAGGATTACCTAGAGAAATGGTAAAGGATTATTTCTGGGCATTTTATGAGGGGTTTCCAGAAGATACTGGCCTGTGATTCAGGGAACTGAGAGGAGAAGACATGCCATCAATGCAGGTAGGCACAATCCAATCAGTGGGGGACCCACATGGAACAAAAAGGTGACTTCTCTCCTGGAGCGGGGATACATTCTTTTTCTTCTGTCCTTGGACATCAGAACTCCAGACTCTTTGGCTTTTAGATTCTAGGGCTTATACCAGTGGTCTGCTGGTTTCTCAGGCCCTTGGCCTTGGACTGAATCATACTTCTGGCATCCAGCTTGCAGATGGCCTGTTGTGGGACTTCTCAGCCTCTATAATCACATGAGCCAACTCCCCTAATAAATCCCCTCATATATCTATGTCCTACTTTTTTGTTTTGTTTTGTTTTTGTTCTTGTCTTTGTCTCGCTGTGTTGCTCAGGCTGGAGTCTAATGGTGCAATCTTGGCTCACTGCAACTTGTTGCCTCCCAGAATCAACTGATTCTCGCACCTCAGCCTCCCGAGTAGCTGGGACTACAGGTGTGTGCCACCATGCTCAGCTAATTTTTGTATTTTTAGTAGAGATGGGGGTTTCACCATGTTGACCAGGCTGGTCTTGAACTCCTGACCTCAGATGATCCACCTGCCTCGGCCTCCCAAATTGCTGGGATTACAGGCAATGAGTGAACCACTGTGCCCAGCCAGAATGGTGTACATTCTAAAATGTATAAATTGTTTATTTCTGGAATTTCCATTTAATATTTTTAGACCACAGTTGACTGCAGGTAACCAAAACCACAGAAAGCAAAACTGGGGATAAGGGAGGACTACTGCAATTAAGGTTATATAAGCCCATAAATGTAGGGCCCTAATCTGATAGAACTGATGGCGCTATAAGAAAAGGAAGAGATCTCTCTCCGTCTGTCTCTCCACCACATGAGGCACAGTGAGAAGGCAGCCATGTGTAAGTCAGGATGAGGACCCTTACCAGAAACCAACTCTGCCAGACCTCGATCTGGGACTTCTAGTCTGCAGGACTGTGAGAAAACAAATTTGTGTTGTTTAAGCCATCCAGTCTATGGTATTTTGTTTTGGCAGCCAAACCTGACTAAGACGGATTTTAGTACTGTGAAGTAACAGATACATAAAAATGTGCAAGTGGCTTTGGAACTAGATAGGCTTTGGATAGAGAGAGGTTGGAGGAGTTTTGAGGTGAATGTTAGAAAAAATCCTAGACTGCCAGGAAGGAGTGGTTGGTAGAAACACAGACATTAAAGGTGATTCTCGTGAGGACTCAGTAAGGGAAAAGGAGAGCTGGAGAGAAAACCTCCATCTTCTTAGAGAATACATAAACAATCATGAACAGAATGTCAATAGAAATATGGTCTTTAAGGCCATTCTGATGGGGTCTCAGAGAAAAATGAGATAAGATATTGGAAAATGGAGAAAAGGTGATCACTATTATAAAGAAGCAAAGAACTTGCCTGTATTGTGTCCTAGTGTTTTGTGGAAGATAGAACTTGTGAAGGATGAAATTAGATATTTGGGGTGATTTCTAAGTAAAATTTTGAAGGTGTGGCCTGGGTCCTCTTGACTGTTTATAGTAAAATGTAAGAGTTGAGAGATAAATTAAAGAAGGAATTGTTATGCTTAAAAGGAACCAGAACGTAAAGGTTTGGGAAAATTTTCAGCCTGTCCATTTTGTAAAAAAATGAGAAAGCTTGAGTTCGGGTGCGGTGGCTCAAGCCTGTAATCCCAGCACTTTGGGACACCAAGGCGGGTGGATCACGAGGTCAGGAGTTCGGGACCAGCCTGACCAACATGCTGAAACCCTGTCTCTACTGAAAACACAAAAATTAGCCTGGTGTGGTGGTGTGCACCTGTAATCACAGCTACTTGGGAGGCTGAGGCAGGAGAATCACTTGAACCCGGGAGGCAGAGGTGGCAGTGAGCTGAGATCGTGCTACTGCACTCCAGCCTGGGCGGCAGAGTGAGACTCCATCTCAAAAAAGAAAAAAAAAAAAAAGAGAGAGAAAGCTTGTTCTGAAGAGAGCACTCTGGTGTGACTGAACAACCATTTGATGAGGAGATTAGCACAAGTGTGAACCACACATGTAATCGACCACCTCAACCACAGCCAGGAGAAAGAAAAACTCGGGCGGGACGAAAGAAGGCTGCTGGACTTAGAGTCTACAGGATGAGACAAAGGGCTATCTGGCTGCAAACATGCATTGTCCTTCAAGAAAAGGGAAGAATGACCTCAAAAGTTATCCAGAGATCAGAAGGACTACCATTTCCACCACAGGCTCCAGAGGGCTTGGAGGGCCTAATATCGACCCAAAGAGGATTATTCTCAAGCCTCAAGATCTAATGGAGTTTACCTTCCTAGGTTTTGGCCTTGCCTGGGGCCTGTCACCCATTTCTCCCTTTTGGAATGAAAATATCTATCCTATGCCTCTCCATTCCTTGTATTTTGTAAATATATAACTTGTCTGTTTTCACAGGTTCCACAGCTGGTGAGGCTATTTAGATGAGACTTTGGACTTTCGAGTTAATGCTGGAATGAGTTAAGACTTTGGAGGCTGTTAGGATGGGATGAATGTATTTTGTATGCAATAAGGACATTAATTTTGGGAGTCTGGGATGGAATGCTATAAATTGAATAGCGTCCTCAACAAATTCATGTGCTGAAGCCCTAAACACTAGTTGTAACTGTATTTTGAGATAGGGTTTTAGGAGGTAACTAAGATTACATGAGGTCATACGAGTGGGGCTTTAATCCAATACAACTTGTAGCTTTATAAGAAGAGGCAGGGAAGAAGGAGAGGGTGAGAGAATATCTTTCCAGCATGTGAGAACATAGCGAGAAGGTCATCTGCAAGCCAGGAAGAGAGTCCTCATCAGAAAGTGACCCTGCAAGACCTTGATCTGGACTTCTAGCCTGCAGAAACGTGGGAAAATAAATTTCTATTGTTTAAGCTACACTGTCTATGGTATTTTGTTAAGGGAGCCTGAGCAGACTAAGATGCATTTTTCTTGAATCTTCAAACTGGTTTCTTGAAGTATTTACGTTTTTTTTTTTTTTTTGTTTTTTTTTTTTTGAAGATGGAGTTGCTCCTGTCGACCCGGGCTGGAATGCAAGTGGCCCCGGATCTCTGCTCAACTGCAAGCTCCGCCTCCCGGGTTTTACGCCAGTCTCCCGCCTCAGCCCCGGAAGTAGCTGGGACTACAGCGCCGCCCACCTCGCCCGGCCTAGTTTTATTTGTTATTTTTAGTAGAGACGGGGGTTTTCACAGTGTACCAGGATGGGTCTCGATCTCTGACCTCGTGATCCCGCCTCTCGGCCCTCCCAAAGTACTTGGATTACAGGCTTGAGCCACCGCGCCCGGCCTACTTTTTATTTTTTTTGAGACGGAATCTCACTCTGTTGCCAGGCTGGAGTGTAGTGGCATGATCTCAGCTCACTGCAACCTCCGCCTCCCGGGTTCAATTGATTCTCCTGCATCAGCCTCCCAAGTAGCTGGGACTACAGGCATGCACAACCACGCCCAGCTAATTTTTGTATTTTTAGTAGAGGTGGGGTTTCACCATGTTGGCCAGGATGGTCTCAATCTCTTGACCGCGTGATCCACCCCTCAGCTTCCCAAAGTGCTGGGATTACAGGTGTGAGCCACCGCACATGGCCTGAAGTACTTACTTTTAACAGGCTTACTATCCCTCTACTATAGCATTTCACGAGTGGGAGAGTGATGCTGAAGCTACATGGTCTTCATGTGATGCTATAAAAAATACAGGGGCCATGGCCGGGCGCAGTGGCTGGGCCAAGCATAGTGGCTCGCACCTGTAATCCCAGCACTTTGGGAGGCTGAGGTGGGTGGATCATGAGGTCAAGAGATTGAGATCATCCTGGCCAACATGGTGAAACCCCATCTCTACTACAAATACAAAAAATTAGCCACTGCACTCCAGCTTGGTGACAGAGCAAGACTCCGTCTCAAAAATAAAAAAACAAACAACAACAAAAAACATATGTATATGTACTCCCTGGCTTACAATCCGGCTACATCCCAATAAACCCATCCTAAATTGAAAATATCGTAAGTAAAAAACACACTCTAGGCCGGGTGCAGTGGCTCATGCTTGTAATCCCAGCACTTTGGAAGGTCGAGGCGGGTGGATCATTTGAGGTCAGCAGTTTGAGACCAGCCTCGCCAACATGGCAAAACCCCATCTCTACTAAAAATACAAAAATTTAGCTGGGTGTAGTGGTGGGCGTCTGTAATCCCAGCTTCTTGGGAGGCCGAGGTGGGCGGATCACGAGGTCAAGAGATTGAGACCATCCTGGCCAACGTGGTGAAACCTTGTCTCTACTAAAAATACAAAAATTAGCTGGGCGTGGTGGTGGGTGCCTGTAATCCCAGCTTCTTGGGAGGTAGGAGAATTGCTTGTACCCGGGAGGTGGAGGTTGCAGTGAGCCAAGATTGCACCATTACACTCCAGCCTGGGCAACAAAAGCGAAACTCCGTCTCAAAAACACAACAAGAACAACAAAAAACACACTCCAGTATAGGTGTGATGGCTCACACCTGTAATCCCAGCACTTTGGAAGACTGAGGTGGGTGGGTTGCTTGAGCTCAGGAGCTCAAAACCAGCCTATGCAATGTGGCGAAACCCTGTCTCTAAAATAATTACCAAAAAAATTAGCTGGATGTGGTGACATGTGCCTGTAGTCCCAGCTACTTGGGAGGCTAAGGCAGGAGGGTCACTTGAGCCCAGGAGGTGGAGGCTGCAGTAAGCCATGATCCTGCCACTGTATTCTAGCCTGGGTGACAGAGTGAGACCCTGTCTCAAACGTAAAAAACAAAAACCAAAAACTCCCCACTCTATACCTTCAACTTAGTAGGTGTTTATCCAAATGTAACCCCATCCCAAGTTGAGGAGTGTACTGAATGCATATTGCTTTCTATCAGAGTAAAGATCTTAATAACCAAGATCTCCAAAACAGATGTGGCCCTGAAAAAAATTGCATTACTGGGCCAAAGCAGACACTGCACAGGCAGGACACTGTGCAAATGGAGTGCCTAAGAAAAAATGCATTATTATTAATGTTGAAATTGCCTTTGCAAAATTTTGACTGAGACAGTGAAAGAGAGCTAACTTAACCAACTCCATCTTGCTTCTAACCTCCAAGCTATCCTTGTTCATTCCTGGGCATAGGATGAACTAACTTTGGGTGAAACTTAGTTTATAGATCATAGTTTAAACAAATACAGTAACAGCCTTTCCCAAAGCAGACCTCCTTCTTGCCTGGGGACTAGATTGCCTTTGTAGGACTAATGAATTAGGTCCAAGATTAGAAATTATGGTTTAGGAGTCATGCAGCTAGAGGATACAAGAATCTGACCCACCCTAAACTGCTAAGTGCTTGAGATATTTTGCAGACCCTGCATTTGATGGATCACCCAGATCAATAAACTGGCTCATCTGATCTTGTGACCCCCCACCCAGGAACTGACTTAGCCCAAGAAGAGAGCTTTGACTCCCCATGATTTCATCTCTGACCAATCAGCTCACTGGCTTCGCCCCACTCACCAAGTTATCCTCAAAAACTCTGCTGCCTGAATGCTCAGGGAGACAGATTTGAGTAACAATAAAACTCTGGTCTCCCGCAGCTCTGTGTGAATTACTCTTTCACCATGACAATTCCTGGTCTTGATAAATTGGCTCTGTTTAGGCAGTGGGCAAGGTGAACCCCTTGGGCAGTTACAATATTAACGTGAAAAAACAAATCACAACATTCACAGAGTAAGAGGGCGGGATATCATCTTTGAAAACAAAGGAACCCATGATTCCTTTCACAAATTGACTCAAAACCATGTATCTTTAGAGGTTTACGGAGGAAGAAATTTAGGAACAGAATTCAGTAACTTGCCTAGGTTACGCAATTAAAAACTTGATTAAACTTGGGTCTCATTCTGGGCAGTCTGGCTCTATAAATTCACTGGCATAAACAGAGGAAAGTCTCCCGTGGTGACCCCAGTAGTTTACCCTGAAGCAAGTAAGATCAAGAATAAATCTACACTTTTTCTTCTTCTCTTTGTAGCATACTGAAATGAACAGGATCCCCTCCCCAAATTGAATACAATGAACATCAATTCGCACCAATGCCTAATATTATAAAGAATAATCAGGCTGGGCATGGTGGCTCTTGCCTGTAATCCCAGCACTTTTGGAGGCCGAGGCAGAAGGATCCCCTAAGGTCAGCTTCGAGACCAGCCCGGCCAACATGGTGAAACCCTGTCTCTACTAAAAATATAAAAATTACCTGGGTGTGGTGGCACACGCCTGTGATCCTAGCTACTTGGGAGGCTGAGGCAGGAGAATCGCTTGAACCCAAGAGGTGGAGGTTGACGTGAGCCAAGATTGCACCACTGCATTCCAGCCTGGGCGACAGAGCAAGACTCTGTCTCATAAAAAACAAACAAACAAACAAACAAACAAACACTAGTAACAACACAGTTAATGGTTAAACACTAGATATGTTGTCAATCAAATCATAAATACAGATAAAGTTGCCTGCTTTCCCTATTTTGTTTAACATAGATTAAGGAAATCCACTCAAAGCAATAAGAAATGGATCAGGGCCAAGCACAGTGGCTCACGCCTATAATCCCAGCACTTTGGGAGGCAGATCATTTGTGGTCAGGAGTTCAAGACTAGCCTGACCAACATGGTGAAACCTTATCTCTACTGAAAAAACAAAAAATTAGCTGGGCATGGTGGCGTACGCCTGTAATTTCAGCTACTCAGGAGGCTGAGACAGAAGAATCACTTGAACCCAGGAGGCAGAGGTTGCAACGAGCTGAGATCGTGCCACTGCACTCCAGCCTGTGTGGCAGAGCAAAACTCTGTCTCAAAAAAAAAAAAAAAGGATCAGAAATAAGAGACATATGTGGAAAAAAATGAAAGATTGTATTAGCATTATTTGCAGATGATTTACCTACAAAACTTTAGGGAATCAAGTTAAAACGGTAGGTTTTTTACAGAAGTTTCAAAGTGATGAATATAAAATAAATATGTTAAAAAAATCAATAAAGCTACATACTAGCAGTAAATTCTTAGCCAAAAAATCTTATTCACAACAATAACAATAAAAAAGAATCAAAATAACTTTAGCAGAATTGTTTAGTACCTAGATGAAGAAAACTACAAAAAGTCCTATATAGACTGGGAATGGTGGCTCATGCTGTAATATCAACACTTTGGGAAGCTGAAGCAGATCACTTGAGCCCAAGGGTTGGAGACCAGCCTAGGTGACATGGCAAGACTCTGTCTCTAAAATAATTTTTAAAATTAGCGGGGCATGGTGGTGCACACCTGTAGTCCTAGCTACTTAGGAGGCTGAGGTGGGAAGATTGCTTGAGCCCAGAAGTTAGAGCTTGCAGTAAGACACGATCATGTCATTGCACTTTAGCCTGATGGCAGAGACTTTGTCTCCAAAAACTAACTAACAAAAAAAAACCCCAAAGAAAAAGTCCTATACTCTGACCCAGTAATTCAATATCTAGAAATTCATTTATGGAAAGAGTCAGAACTTCAAAGATTTGCTAAAAAAAATTATAAGTGCTTAAATATTAGAGAGATTTAAATATTCAATAGTAGGAACATGTTAAATGTTATGGCACATCTTTACTATTAAATCTTTACAATCATTAAAGACTTTTAACGATTATTTAATGACATAGGAAAATGCTAAAAATACTCTCTAGTGAAAAAAAGCAGGGTACCAAATTTCTTATACCATTTGATGCTAATTTTGTTTAACACTGAGCAGATAATTCTCATTTTCTTTATAATTTTCTCAAGTATTCCCACCTTACATCTCAATTCTTCCAGTTCTCCTCATTATAGTTTGTGGTTTTATTTTCCTCTGACTGATCCCCAATTCTTATCACTCCAGTTAATCCACGGGCAATTTCATTCATCCCGAATAGTTTCTTTTTTTTTTTTTTGGAGATGGAGTTTTACTCTTGTTGCCCAGGCTAGAGTACAACGGTGCGATCTCAGCTCACCACAACCTCCTCCTCCCAGGTTCAAGTGATTCTCCTGCCTCAGCCTCCCGAGTAGCTGGGATTATAAGCATGCACCACCATATCTGGCTAATTTTGTATTTTTAGTAGAGATGGGGTTTCTCCATATTGGTCAGGCTGGTCTCAAACTCCCAACCTCAGGTGATCCACCCGCCTTGGCCTCCCAAAGTGCTGGGATTACAGGCATGAGCCACTGCACTAGCCCACCCCAAAGACTTTCATCCTCCCATATGCTAAAGATGCCTAATTTATTATCTCTTCATACCCAATTCTCCTCCTTTGCAAACTACCCTCGCTAATCTTTATCCACCTAGATATCTAGGTGGGTTTCCATTATCCCAAATTTCTTCTGTTCCTTGAATTCCTGCCATTTCTTTCTTTTTTTTTTTTTTGAGAGGGAGTTTCATTCTTATTGCCCAGGCTGGAGTAGTGCAATGGCGTGATTTCAGCTCACCGCAACCTCTGCCTTCTGAGTTCAAGCCATTCTCCTGCCTCAGCCTCCCAAGTAGCTGGGATTACAGGGATGCGCCACCATACCCGGCTAATTTTGTATTTTTAGTAGAGACCGGGTTTCTCCATGTTGGTCAGGCTGGTCTCGAATTCCTGACCTCAGGTGATCTGCCCCCTCTCGGCCTCCCAAAGTGCTGAGATTAGAGGCGTGAGCCACCGCACCCAGCCTATTTCTACCTTTTAAATAAGATTAGAGGTCAGCTGTGGTGGCTCATGCCTATAATCCCAGCATTTTGGGAGGCCAAAGTGGGAGACTGCTTGAGTCCAGGAGTTCAAGACCTGCTTGGGCAAGCTAGCAAGACCCCATCTCTACCAAAAAAAAAAAAAAAAAGGTAGCTGGCATGGTGGTGCATGCCTGTGGTCCCAGTTACTCAGGAGGCTGAGGTGGAAGGATCCCTTGAACCGCGGAGTTAGGCTGCAGTGAGCCGTGATTGTGTTACTGCATTCATCCTGGGTGACACAGCAAAACTCTGTCTCAAATAAAACGAAACAAAACAAACCTTGAGGTTGGGGCTGGGCATGGTGGCTCACATCCATAATCTCAGCACTTTGAGGGGTTGAGGTGGGAGGATTGCTTGCGGAGTTCCAGACCAGCCTGGGTTCATTAGTCCATTCTCACATTGCTATAAATACCTGAGACTTGGTAATTTACAAGGAAAAGAGGTTTAATTGGCTCATGGTTCTGCAGCCTATAAAGGAAGAATAGCAGTTTTCGATTTTGAGGAGGCCTCAGGAAGCTTCCAATATGGCAGAAGGCAAAGGGGGAGCAAGCATCCTACATGGCAGAGGGAGGAGCAAGAGAGAGAGGGAGGAAGTACTATATACTTTTAAACAAGCAGATCTTGCCAGAACACACTGACAAGGACAGTGCCAAGGAGGATAGTGCCAAACTATTCATGAGAAATCGGCCTCCATGATCCAATCACCTCCGACTGATCTAAGGCCCCACCTCCAATATTAGGATTACAATTCCACATGAGATTTGGTGGGGACACAGATCAAAACCATATTACTGCGTAACTCAGGGAGAACCCATCTCGACGAAAAGTTAAAAAATAAGCCAGGTTGGCCGGGCGCGGTGGCTCAAGCCTGTAATCCCAGCACTTTGGGAGGCCGAGACGGGTGGATCACGAGGTCAGGAGATCGAGACCATCCTGGCTAACACAGTGAAATTCCGTCTCTACTAAAAATAATACAAAAAAAAAAAAAAAAAACTAGCCGGGCGAGGTGGCGGCGCCTGTAGTCCCAGCTACTCGGGAGGCTGAGGCAGGAGAATGGTGGGAACCCGGGAGGCGGAGCTTGCAGTGAGCTGAGATCCGGCCACTGCACTCCAGCCTGGGCGACAGAGCGAGACTCCGTCTCAAAAAAAAAAAAAAAAAAAAAGCCAGGCATGGTGGCCGACACCTGTAATCCCAGCTACTCAGGAGTTCAAGGCTGCAGTAAGCTAAGATTGCACCACTGCCTAACAGCTTGGGTCTCAGCGTGACAGCTTGTCTCTAAAAAAAACAAAAGAGTTGAATTCATCCCATCATCTCCATCTCAGTTGCTGCTACTCTAATTTGAGATATTCTCCTTCCACTGGGACAAAAACAGTAGACTAACCCACCTACAATCTTGATCTCTTCAATCCATACTTTCATTAGAGTAATCATTCTGAAGCACAAAACTCATCATCTGTCTCCACGATTCACAGTTTACATTTCTGTATGGTATCATGAAGGTTCAACAGAAAGAGATATATGTTCTGCCAAAGCTAATTTGTTCACAGCTCAGCTCACCTAAACTTTACTGCCTTTTCTTTTCTTTTTTTTTTTTTTTTGAGATGGAGTCTCACTCTGTCACCCAGGTTGGAGTACAGTGGTGCGATCTCAGCTCACTGCAACCTCCGTCTCCTAGGTTCAAGTGATTCTCCCGCCTTAGCCTCCTTAGTAGCTGGGATTATAGGCGTATGCCACCACGTCTGGCTAATTTTTTGTATCTTTAGTAGAGATGGGGTTTCACCATATTGGCCAGGCTGGTCTTGAACTCTTGACCTCCTGATCCGCCTGCCTTGGCCTCCCAAAGTGCTGGGATTACAGGTGTGAGCCACCCCGCCTGGCCCAAAATTCATATTTATTTTTCATTTTAATTTTTAGAGACAGGGTTTTGCTATGTTGCCTAGGCCGGCTTTGAACTCCTGGCCTCAAGCAATCCTCCTACCTCAGCCTCCTGAGTATCCGGGACTACAGGGTGCGTGCCACCACACCTAGCTAAATTTTCAGGTCAGGCAAGGTGGCTCAGGCCTGTAATCCCAGCACTTTGGGAGGCCAAGGCGGATGGATCATCTGAGGTCAGGAGTTCAAGACCAACCTGGCCAACATGGCAAAACCCCAACTTTTTTTTTTTTTTTAAGATGGAGTCTCACTCTGTCATACCAGGCTGGAGTGCAGTGGCGTGATCTCGGCTCACTGCAGCCTCCACCTCCTGGGTTCAAGCAGTTCTCCTGCCTCAGCCTCATGAGTAGCTGGGATTACAGGCACATACCACCACGCCTAGCTAATTTTTTTATTTTTAGTAGAGACGGGGTTTCACCATGTTGGTCAGGATGGTCTAGAACTCCTGACCTTGTGATCTGCCCACCTCGGCCTCCCAAAGTGCCAGTATTACAGGTGTAAGCCACGGCGCCTGGCAACCCTGTCTTACTAAAAATACAAAAATTAGCTGGGCGCAGTGGTGGGAGCCTGTAATCCCAGTTACTCGAGAGGCTGAGGCAGGAGAATGGCTTGAGCACGGGAGGTGGAGGTTGCAGTGAGCTGAGATCACACCACTGCACTGCAGCCTAGGTGACAGATCAAGACCCTGTCTCAAAAAAAAAAAAAACAACAACAAAAAAAAAAACGCTCTGGTACCTTTCACTAAGGTTAATATTTTGTCATTTGGGGTTAATCTATATAGGTATTTATTTTTTTCTGAATTATCTTAAAGTAAATTGCAAGCATCATAATCAAGTCATAATGTATTTAGTATTAGTTTTGAGTATTTACTGTTCTGAGTATACATAATACTATAATACCAGCCCCTTCTTTCATGTTTTATGAAATTATTTTTTTTTTTCTTTTTTTGAGATGGAGTCTCGTCCTGTCGCCCAGGCTGGAGTGCAATGGCACGATCTCAGCTCACTGCAACCTCTGCCTCCTGGGTTCAAGCGATTCTCCTGCCTCAGCCTCCCGAGTAGCTGGGATTATAGGCACGTGCCTCCATGCCTAGCTAATTTTTGTATTTTTAGTAAAGACGGAGTTTCACCATGTTGGCCAGGTTGGTCTCGAACTCCTGACCTCGTGATCCACCCACCTTGGTCTCCCAAAGTGCTGGGATTACAGGCGTCAGCCACTGCACCCGGCCCTGAAATTCTTGCAAAGATTAAAGAAGAAAATAAGTAATTATGTTCATGTTCTTGGAAAGGAATTTCAGTGTGACAGAAAAGAGATTCAATTTTTTTTTTTTTTTTTGCTTTTGAGACAGGATCTCACTCTGTTATCCAGGCTGGAGTTCAGTGAGCACGATCTTGGCTCACTGCAGCCTCCACCTTATGGGTTAAGGTGATCCTCTCACTTCAGTCACCCAAGTAGCTGGGATTTCGGGCATGCCACCACGCCCGGCTAATTTTTTGTATTTTTAATAGAGACAGGGTTTCACCACATTGCCCAGGCTGGTGTCAAACTCCTAGGCTCAAGCAATCTGTCCACCTCAGCCTCCCAAAGTGCTTGGAGCCACTTCACCCAACTAGTGATTCCATTGTAAATATCCATGATGTTAAACAAAACCCCTGAAATATTAACTTTGAATTGTAATCATCTGTATATATTTCCAATTTTTTTTTCCTTAAAAAAAAAATAGGCCAGGCATGGTGGCTCGCGCCTGTAATCCCAGCACTTTGGGAGGCTGAGGAGGGTGAATCACTTGAGGTCAAGAGTTCAAAGCCAGCCTGGCCAACATGGCAAAACCCCTTCTCTACTAAAGATACAAAAATTAGCCAGACACAGTGGAGTGTGCCTATAATCCCAGCTACTTGGGAGGCTGAGGCAGGAGAATCACTTTAGCTCAGGTGGTGGAGGTTGCAGTGAGCTGAGATCGCACCACTGCACTCCAGCCTGGGCAACAGAGCAAGACTCCATCTCAAAAAAAAAAAAAAAAAAAAAAAAAAAATTAGCCAGGTGTGGTGGTAAGTGCCTATAGTCCCAGTTACTCGGGAGGCTGATACAGGAGGATTGCCTGAACCCAGGAGTTCAAGGCTACAGTGAAGTGTGATCACGCCAGTTCACTCCACCCTGGGTAACAGTGAGATCCTGTCTCTAATAAAGCCAAAAGCACACAAAAAACACACATCCTAGCTCTGTCCACTATAAAGGTCAAGTAACAATGAGAAATAATAACACTATAGCAGCCAGGTGTGGTGGCTCATGCCTATAATCCCAACACTTTCGGAGTCTGAGGCAGGCGGATCACCTGAGGTCAGGAGTTCGAGACTAGCCTGACCAACATGGTGAAACCCTGTCTCTACTAAAAATACAAAAATTAGCTGGGTGTGGTGGCGTGCACCTGTAATCCCAGCTACTCAGGCTAATTTTTTGTATTTTTAGTAGAGGTGGGGTTTCACCATATTGGCTGAAACCAATATGGTGAGGCTGAAACAGGAAACTCGCTGGAACCTGGGAGGCAGAGGCTACAGTGAGCCAAGATCGCACCACTGCACTCCAGCCTGGGCAACAGAGCAAGACTCCGTCTAAAAAAATAAATAAATAACACTATAGCAATGAACACTCCTACTATGCTGGTTACGGCCTCTAAATACCATTCCCTACTAAGACAAACAAAGGCTCTTTGGACAAATGGCTGATTTCAGAATTGGAGCAGGAAAGTATACAAGATTGTACTGGAAAGTCTCACTGTACTTGAAAGAAAGGAAGGAAATCATAAAAGACAAAGAGGTCATATGAAAAGGATCTATAAGCCAACATGAAGAGACTCTCTGGCCAAACACGAGACAATTTAGTATTAAAGAACATTATGACTGAACCTGAAACACCGAATACATAAAAACATGTAATTTCCTAATGAAAGTTAAGCTTCCTCCCCATTCAAGAAACAAACAAACAATAGATCACGACTGTAGGTGTACAGCGTATCAACTCTTTATTCCGAAAAATGTCAATTAAAGGGAAAAAATTAAGCACCTATCCTGTTTTTTTTTGTTTCAGATTATTATACATAGTAGTGTAACTTAATTAATAGTGAAGATTCTGTTTTTACAAAAGAATTATAGCTAGTACACATAGAATACGTGAGACAATTGGAAACAGCATTTTGCAACTTCTAGGTAATTAATGATTCAGGCAATAGGCATGAGAACATATGAAAGGTTGATGGGGCCCTTTAAAATAAAGGGAATCATTGCCATCTGAACTTGCTGATCAATTGTAGATTCACTATAGGTCTATCAGATAGTACATGTCTCCTGATAAGATGCAAAGTACATAGTACAGCCTATGAAATATTCTTGCCCCCCAAAAATTTAGACCCAAATCTGATTTGTTGTGTGCAAAAAAAAAAAAAAAAAAGACCAGGCGTGGTAGCTCATGGCTATAATCACAGCACTTTGGTAGGCCAAGGTGGGTGGATCACCTGAGGTCAGGAGTTCAAGACAAGCCTGGCCAATATGGTGAAACCCCATCTCTACCAAAAATATAAAAAATTAGCCAGGCATGGTGGTGGATGCCTGCAATCCCAACTACTCGGGAGACTGAGGGGGGAGAATCGCTTGAATCCAGGAGGCGGAGGTTTCAGTGAGCTGAGATGGCACCACTGCACTCCAGCCTGGGTGTGACAGAGTGAGACTCAGTCTCAAAAAAAAAAAAAAAAAAAAAAAAAAAAAAAAAAAAAAAAAAAATTGTAGAAAANGGTAGCTCATGGCTATAATCACAGCACTTTGGTAGGCCAAGGTGGGTGGATCACCTGAGGTCAGGAGTTCAAGACAAGCCTGGCCAATATGGTGAAACCCCATCTCTACCAAAAATATAAAAAATTAGCCAGGCATGGTGGTGGATGCCTGCAATCCCAACTACTCGGGAGACTGAGGGGGGAGAATCGCTTGAATCCAGGAGGCGGAGGTTTCAGTGAGCTGAGATGGCACCACTGCACTCCAGCCTGGGTGTGACAGAGTGAGACTCAGTCTCAAAAAAAAAAAAAAAAAAAAAAAAAAAAAAAAAAAAAAAAAAAAAAAAAAAAAAGAAAGAAAGAAAAGAAAAGAACTTAGACATACAGGAAACAAACAGATAAATCCAGAATGTAGGGCATTCTGTATGACAATATAATTCAGTTTCTTCAACAAATCCACTGATTTGGAGAAAAGGGGAATTAAATGCAGTATATCAACTAACTATAATGTGTGGTCCTTGTCGAGATCCTGATTTGAGTAAACCAAGTGTAAAAGGAAATTTTTGAGCTACCTGAAGAAATTCTGATATGGACTGGGTGTTGGTGGACACCAAAGAATTACTGTTATTGTTAATATTGTTAGATGTAAAGATAATGGCTGTCTGTAGCTAGGTGAAAAGTGTCCCATCTTCTTAAGAGATGCAGACCTAGGTACCTAGGGGTAAAAAACCTGATGGCTGGAGTTTTCTTTAAAATGCTTTGCATACACAAAAGATGTTAAGTTAGGGATAGCTGAAGAAACAAGCACTGTATAGTAAAGTCTAGCTAATCAGTGGGTTTAGGTAATGGGCACATGCGAGTTTATGATACTGTTCTTTATACTTTTGTGTGTTTTGAAATTTATAATAAAACTTTTAAAGCTGTAGATGTAAAGAGAAGTAGCCATGTCAGGAAAAAAAATCCAAACAGAAGTTTTGTTTGAAAGATTGAAAGAAAATTTCTTTCAATCACACTGTCATTTAAAACAAATGTGAAGTTTTATTATTATTATTATTATTATTATTATTATTTTTTTTTTTGAGATGGAGTCTTCCTTTTTTGCCAAGGCTAAAGTGCAACGGTGTGATCTTGGCTCACTGCAATCTCTGCCTCCCAGGTTCAAGCGATTCTTCTGCCTCAGCTTCCCAAGTAGCTGCGATTACAGGTGTGTGCCAACAAGCCCGGCTAATTTTTGTATTTTTAGTAGACGTGGGGTTTTACCATGTTGGCCAGGCTGGTCTCAAACTCCTGACCTGAGGTGACCTGCCCACCTGGGCCTCCTAAAGTGCTGGGATTACAGGCGTGAGCTACCGTGTGCTGCCATGAAGTTATTTTATGTAGACTTTTCTTTTTTTTTTTTTTGAGATGAAGTCTCACTCTGTTGCCCAGGCTGAAGTACAACGGCTTGATCTTGGCTCACTGCAACCTCCGCCTCCTGGGTTCAAGTGATTCTCCTGCCTCAGCCTCTTGAGTAGCTGGGATTACAGGCGTGTGCCACCATGCCCAGCTAATTTTTGTAATTTTAGTAGAGAGGGGGTTTCACCATGTTGGCCAGGCTGGTCTCAAACTCCTCACCTCAAGGGATCCGCCCACCTCGGCATCCCAAAGTGCTGGGATTATAGGGGTGAACCATAACACTGAGCCCTAGACTTTTCATACAAGATGTTCTAAGCCACTCACATTAGTTTTTTGTGTGTCTTTTGAGTATATCACTGCATATTTATTGCCAATAAATTTCTACATTGTTAAAAGATATATTACCTGCTGTCAATAATCATCACTCTGGAGAGTGGAATCCCCAAAACATCACAGCTCTGCAAAAGTTCTTTCTTACGAGTCTCTCCTTGATTGTAGTAATTTCCTGAGGATAACAAATATACAGTGGTAGATTTTTTTAACAGTGGAGACCTATCTATTCACTCATTCTTACCATGTTTTTGTTCCTTGAAGAATTTAAGCTGCCTGAAAATGTGTGATTATGATACAAAGTTTAAGAAAACACAACACCAAGATACTCCTGTGAGAAGACTACCAGTAGCACAATCTTTAGAACCACCATTCACAATTCTTTCCCATCTTTGTATTTATCTACCTATCTTTCTGACTGCATTTCAGTCACATGCTAGAGGCAGCATGGTACACAGCCAAGGGTACTAACTTTGAAGTTAAGCAGATTTAGGATCAACCCATGTATGACCACTGAGAACAACTGGGGCCCCCTCTTCATTGCCAGCCCTCAAATAACTGTTTAACATTGATTTAAGGATGAAGCTTTCTGGGCCGGGCGCGGTGGCTCAAGCCTGTAATCCCAGCACTTTGGGAGGCCGAGGCGGGCGGATCACGAGGTCAGGAGATCGAGACCATCCTGGCTAACATGGTGAAACCCCGTCTCTACTAAAAAAAAAAATACAAAAAACTAGCCGGGCGAGGTGGCGGGCGCCTGTAGTCCCAGCTACTCGGGAGGCTGAGGCAGGAGAATGGCGTAAACCCGGGAGGCGGAGCTTGCAGTGAGCTGAGATCCGGCCACTGCACTCCAGCCCGGGCGACAGAGGGAGACTCCGTCTCAAAAAAAAAAAAAAAAAAAAAAAAAGGATGAAGCTTTCCAAGCTCATTCTTGTTGGTATAGAAAAAGAAAATAGAGGCTGCTACTCTTGAGTATTACAGGAAAATGTGCAGATACACGGAAAGCATCCTCTTTTGAAGAATTTCACAGCCAGCTATCCAGCATACCCCAAGGGGATCTTTATCCCATTGGCACCCCAAACAACATATATTCTTTATTTTCCCAAAACATATACTATATTCCCTAAAAATAGTTCTGGTAAATAAAACTCTTCTGTATTCTTACAAATAATAATACAGTGACATTTTGGTATCACCTAAGTTGGACTCATTTTGAGCAATGCACCTGTTAATTCAACTCTCCAATAAATAATTGCAGGTCTGATTTGTGCAGCTAATGCACCTGTTAATTCAGCTAATGCACCTGTTAATTCAACTAATGTCCAGCTAATGCACCTGTTAATTCAACTCTCCAATAAATAATTGCAGATCTGATTTGTGCAAGTTACTTAACTTTCTTGAGCCACAGTTTCTTCACCAGTTAAGTGGGGATAATGGCTATTTTTTTTTAGAGTCTTGCTCTGTTGCCCCGGCTGGAATACAGTGATTTCGGCTCACTGCAACCTCTGCTTCCAGAGTTCAAGCGCTTCTCCTGCCTCAGCTCAGTAGTTGGGATTACAGGCACCCTCCACCACGCCCGGCTGATTTTTGTATTTTTAATTGAGATGGGTTTTCACCATGTTGCCCAGACTGGTCTCGAACTTCTGACCTTGTGCTCCACTTGCCTCAGCCTCCCAAAGTGCTGGGTTTACAAGTGTGAGCCACTGCGCCTGGCAAACAGGCTTAGTTTTGTATTGTCCTCATCATACCTTTTTTCTTGTTTTTTTTTTTTTTTTTTTTTTTTTTTTTTTT
>NW_016824266.1:187548-213470 GCF_001698545.2 Rhinopithecus bieti
CTTCCTCTTTCTTTTTTTTTTTTTTTTTTTTTTTTTTTTTTTTTTTTTTTTTGTCATAAACATTTTGTGGCCGGGTGCGGTGGCTCAAGCCTGTAATCCCAGCACTTTGGGAGGCTGAGACGGGCGGATCACAAGGTCACAAGATCAAGACCATCCTGGCTAACACGGTGAAACCCCATCTCTACTAAAAAATACAAAAAACTAGCCGGGCGAGGTGGCAGGCGCCTGTAGTCCCAGCTACTCGGGAGGCTGAGGCAGGAAAATGGCGTGAACCTGGGAGGTGGAGCTTGCAGTGAGCTGAGATCCGGCCACTGCACTCCAGCCTGGGTGACAGAGTGAGACTCCGTCTTAAAAAAAAAAAAAAGAAAAGAAAAGAAAAGAAAACATTTTGTGTATATTTTGGGTTTCCCTCAAATCTCTATACATACCCTCTCCCATTTTTTTGCTCCCTAGATGACTTGATTTTTGGTGATAGTCTCATGTACATTAGTATTGCAATTGCTAAGTTCAAAGGCTGTGCACATTAGTCTATGATTATGGTTATGAGAAACTGCTTAGAATTGAGGCTAATGTGTTTTATTGGGGCCAGTTTTATTGCTTTGTGTTTGAACTAAGGAACTTATAACAGTTCTGGAAGTTGAAGTCAAGGACCATTTTAACTGTTTTCAATAAGTTTGGTGAACATGTAGGCACTTCAACAGAACACATGTCTGAGATCCTTCAGCAGCTTTTAACTGATACATTCTAGAACAATGTCCAAGTAAGATGGGTGCATCCTGGGATGCACAAAATAATCTTTCGGGGGTGGTGGAGGAAAAGCATTAGGATGTCTCCCCCTAATTTTCTTTTCTTTTCTTTTCTTTTCTTTTTTTTTTTTTTTTGAGACAGAGTTTTGCTCTTATTGTCCAGGCTGGAGTACAGTGGTGTGATCTCAGTTCACTGTAACCTCTGCCTCCCGGGTGCAAGTGACTCTCTTGCCTCAGCCTCCTGAGTAGCTGGGTTTACAGGTGCCTGCCACCACGCCTGGCTAATTTTTGTATTTTTAGTAGAGACAGGATTTCATTATGTTGGCCAGGCTGGTCTTGAACTCCTGACCTCAGGTGATCCACCCACCTCGGCCTCCCAAACTGAAGGGATTACAGTGAACCACAGTGCTCGGCCATCTCCCCCTAATTTGTTTACTCTGTTTTTTATAAATGTAAGTTTTTGTTAGTGTTTTTAATGTACACATTAGTCCATATACTTATGATATATTGTAAATACATATACATATAATGGTAGTATATGCTCAACATTTTTTACCGATAGGAAAATGTGACCAAAGAGTTTTGAGACCATTATTCTAGGAAACAGAAAATGATAAAATTAATGTAATTTCTAGATGTAGAACTACATTATGCGTGTGTGTATAAGCTCATGCACAATTGTATGCTTAGTAGTCTTCCCATAACATACTTCTCAGTCATAACTAGCAATCATAATCACATTTAATACAAAGTAAAGACATTTTGTAAAGACTCAAATGTATACATTATAATTTATAAAGGTAAACATTTTTATTTTACTTAAAAAATTTAAAATTAATTTATTCTAAATAGGTAATAGATTTATACGGTTAAAAAAAAATCAAAGCTGGGCATAGTGGCAAAGTGTCCCAGCACTTTGGAAGGCTGTGGCAAGAGGATCACTTGAGGCAAGGAGTTCAAAACCAGCCTGGTCAACATAGTGTCTTTACAAAAGAAAAATTTTAAAAATTAGCTGGGCATGGTGGTTCACGCCTGTAGTCTGACCTACTCGGGAGGCTGCTTAAGCCTGGAAGTTCCAGGCTATAGTGAACCATGACCACACCACTGTACTATAGCCTGGATGACAGTGTGAGACCCTGTGTCTCAAACAAAAAAAAAAGAAAAAGAAAAAGAAAATAAATCAGTAAGAAGCTGGCTCATGCCTGTAATCCCAGCTTCCACCACTGTGGAAGGTGAGAACATTGTTTGAGGCCAGGAATTTAAGACCAGGCTGGGGAATATAGCAAGACCTCTCTCTACCCCCCAAAAAAATAAATAATAAAGGAAAAAAAGCTCCTCTCCCACTCCAACCTGGGAAGTTTTAATTTGTTAGAACAAGAAGTGGACTGGGCATGAAGGCATCATGGTCCCAACACTATCTGGTCTTTTACTAACTATGTGAATTTGGAGAAATTCTTTAATTTCTTTATTATTTAAAAAAGTTTTACTTTTATACATTGTGATGTAAAATTTGCGTCTTTACAATGTGACTTTACTTTGTATTAAATGTGATTATGAGGCTGGGCGCGGTGGCTCAGGCCTGTAATCCCAGCCCGTAATTACTTGGGAGGCTGAGGCAGGAGAAATGCTTGAACCCAGAAAGCAGAAGTTGCAGTGAGCTGAGATTGTGCCACTGCACTCCAGCCTGGTAACAGAGTGAGACTCCAACTCAAAAAGTGATTATGACTGCTAGATTGCTAGTTACGACTGAGAAGTATGTTATGGGAAGGAATAGCTGCAAGGTTTTTCCTTTAACATGACCAAGTAATTCTAAAATGTATTTGGAAGACAAAATGGTACAAGTTTCTTCCCCTATAAAACGAGGGAATTTAGATGCTATGTCAAGATCTATCCAGGGTAACAGAAACCACATCAAATAGTTACAACAGCAAGAATTTAATGCAAAGATTTTGACACATAACTGTTGGAGGATCTAAGGGTCAAACAAAACAGTGAAGTAATCCAGAGTTCAGAGATAGCTAGAAGTGACTACCAACCCTTGGTTGGTGAGGTGAAGGAAGGAGGTAGTGTTACTGGAGCCCAGAGGCCTGGGTTCCCAAAGGAAGCTGAAACTAAGAGAGCTGGATCCCCTTCTGTTAGGATATGTCCACAGAACCCAGTCTAAGAAATCATGACTTGGCCGGGCGCAGTGCCTCACGTATGTAATCCCAGCACTTTGGGAGGCCGAGGCGGGCGGATCACGAGGTCAAGAGATTGAGACCATCCTGGCCAACACAGTGAAATCCCATCTCTACTAAAAATACAAAAATTAGCTGGGCATGGTGGCAGGTACCTATATTCCCAGCTACTCAAGAGGTTAAGGCAGAGAATCTCTTGAACTCAGGAGGTGGAGGTTGCAGTGAGCCGAGATCATGCCACTGCACTATAGCCTGGCAACAGAGCGAGACTCCGTCTCAAAAAAACAAAGAAATTATGACTTAAAAATGAAACTAGAATCAGAAAATGGGCAAAAGACTTGAACAGGTATTCTCTAACGAAGATATATAGATGGCCAATAAGCATGTGAAAAGATGCTCATCATTATTAGTCATTAGGGAAATGAAAATAAAAACCACAATGTGACATCATCACTGCACACTTACTAGGATGACTATAGTCCAAAAAATGGAAAATTACAAATGTTGACAAAGATGTGGAGAAACTGGAACCATAGTTAATTGCTGGTGGGAATGTAAAACTGTACAGTTGCTGCAGAAAACAGTTTGTCAATTCTCAAAAAAATTAAATATAGAATTACCATATGTCTCAGCAATTATACTCAAAAAAAAAAAAAGGAAAACTGGTACTCAAATCAATACTTGTACACCGATGTCCATAGAAGCATTATTCCTAATAGCCCCAAATTGGAAATAACCAAGTGCCTATCATTAGATGAATGATAAACAAAATGTAGTGTGTATATATATAGATACAATGGAATAATAAAGCCATAAAAAGAAATGAAGTTTTTTTTTTGAGACAGGGACTTGCTCTGTCACCCAGGCCAGAATGCAGCAGACTGATCAAAGCTTACTGCAGCTTTGACCTCCTGGATTTAAGGGATTCTCCCACTTCAGCCTCCCAAGTAGCTGGGACTACAGGCACTTGCCACCCAGCTTGGCTAATTTTTTTATTTTTATTTTTTGTAAAGACGAAATCTCACTATGCTGCCCAGACTGGTCTTGAACTCCTGGTCTCAAGGGATCCTTCCACTTTGGCCTCCCAAAGTGCTGGGATTACAGGTGTGAGTCACTGAGCTCAACCAGAAATGAAGTTCTGATACATGCCACCATATGGATGAACTTTGAAAACAGTATGTTAATTAACATAAGCCAGGCATAAAATAACAATTATTATATGATTCCACTTATTCAAGTTACCTAGAATAGACAAATTCATAGATATAGAAATAATGGTGGTTACCAGAGGCTGGGGAGAGGAGGGGATAAGGTATGCTAAATGGGTGTAGAGTTTCTATTTGGGATGATGAAATAGTGGTCAAGGTTACATAATACTATGAAAGTGCTTACTGCCATGGAATTGAACACTTAAAGTGTTTAAAATTGCCAGGCGCAGTGGTTCATGCCTGTAATCCTAGTACTCTGGGAGGCCGAGACAGGTAGATCACCTGAGGTCAGGAGTTCAAGACAAGCCTGGCCAACATGGTGAAACCCTGTCTCTAATAAAAATATAAAAAATTAGCTGGGCATGGTGGTGGGCACCTGTAATCCTAGCTACTCAGAAGGGTGAGGCAGGAGAATTGCTTGAACCTAGGAGGCGGAGGTTGCAGTGAGCCGAGATCACGCCATGGCACTCTAGCCTGGGCAACAAGAGTGAAACTCCATCTAAAAAAAAAAGTTTAAAATGGTAAGTTCTTGTTATGTATGTCTTAACACAATTTAAGTAATATTAAAAACTGGATTCTCAATGAATAAAATCTTTCAATTATGAAATTGCTGGGATTACAGGCGTTATCCCTATAAGACAGAAATTGTCTTTAAAATTCTTCAACAACTTTTTAAAGGATCATTAAGATAAAAAAATTAAAAAGGCCGGGCGCAGTGGCTCACACCTGTAATCCCAAACTTTGGGGGGCCAAAGTGGGCGGATCACCTGAGGTCAGGAGTTCGAGACCAGTCTGACCAACATGGAGAAACCCTGTCTCTACTAAAAATACAAAATCAGCCGGGCGTGGTGGCGCATGCCTGTAATCCCAGTCACTCGGGAGGCTGAGGCAGGAGAATAGCTTGAATTTGGGAGGCAGAAGTTGCAGTGAACTGAGATCATGCCATTGTACTCTAGCCTGGGCAACAAGAGGAAAACTCCGTCTCAAATTAAAAAAAAAAAGAAAAGAAAATTAAGAAGAGGCCGGGCGCGGTGGCTCAAGCCTGTAATCCCAGCACTTTGGGAGGCCGAGACGGGCGGATCACGAGGTCAGGAGATCGAGACCATCCTGGCTAACACGGTGAAACCCCGTCTCTACTAAAAATACAAACAAACAAACAAACAAAAAAACTAGCCGGGCGAGGTGGCGGGCGCCTGTAGTCCCAGCTACTTGGGAGGCTGAGGCAGGAGAATGGTGTGAACCCGGAAGGTGGAGCTTGCAGTGAGTTGAGATCCGGCCACTGCACTCTAGCCTGGGCAACAGAGCGAGACTCCGTCTCAAAAAAAAAAAAAAAAAAAAAAAAAAAAAAAAAAAATTTAAGAAGAAAACTGAGCACATATCTCTGCAGATCAAGAAACACTGTCACATGATATTATCAGCCAATATAGCCATACTTGCGAGTAGTGTCATTTCTCATTATTCCCAAAAGGATTACATTCATATCGACTCTTACTAATGAAATTGCTACCTTTCGGCCGGGCGCGGTGGCTCAAGCCTGTAATCCCAGCACTTTGGGAGGCCGAGACGGNTTAAGAAGAAAACTGAGCACATATCTCTGCAGATCAAGAAACACTGTCACATGATATTATCAGCCAATATAGCCATACTTGCGAGTAGTGTCATTTCTCATTATTCCCAAAAGGATTACATTCATATCGACTCTTACTAATGAAATTGCTACCTTTCGGCCGGGCGCGGTGGCTCAAGCCTGTAATCCCAGCACTTTGGGAGGCCGAGACGGGCGGATCACGAGGTCAGGAGATCGAGACCATCCTGGCTAACACGGTGAAACCCCGTCTCTACTAAACATTACAAAAAAAAAAACTAGCCGGGTGAGGTGGCGGGCGCCTGTATTCCCAGCTACTTGGGAGGCTGAGGCAGGAGAATGGCGGGAACCCAGGAGGCGGAGCTTGCAGTGAGCTGAGATCCGGCCACTGCACCCCAGCCTGGGTGACAGAGCAAGACTCCATCTCAAAAAAAAAAAAAAAAGAAATTGCTACCTTTCACCGGGTGTGGTGGCTCACGCCTATAATCCTAGCACTTTGGGAGGCCAAGGTGGATGGATCACTTGAGATCAGGAGTTTGAGAACAATTTATTCCATTACTAATTTATTCCACTTTTTTTTTTCTTTTGTCACCCAGGCTGGAGTGCAGTGGTGCTATCACAGCTCAATGCAGTCTTAACCTCTGGCTCAAGCTATCCTCCCATCTCAGCTTCCCGAGTAGCTGAGACCCCAGGCACACGCCACCATGCTCGGCTAGTTTTTTTTTTTTTTTTTTTTTCAGAGACGATGTCTCACTATGTTGCCCAGGCTGGTCTTGAACTGCTGGGCTCAAGTGATTGTCCTGCCTTGGCCTCAAAGTGCTGACATTACAGGCATGAGCCACTGCCCATTTCATTCTTTTTTTTTTGAGACAGGGTCTTGCTCTGCCTTGTAGGCTAGAGTGCAGTGGCATAATCTTGTTCACTGTAACCTCCACCTCCCAGGTTCAAGTGATTCTCCTGCCTCGGCCTCCTGAATAGCTGGGAATACTGGCTTGTGCCACCACACCTGGCTAATTTTTGTATTCTTAGTAGAGACGGAGTTTCGCCATGTTGGCCAGGCTGGTCTTGAACTCTTGGCGTCAAGTGATTCACCCACCTCAGCCTGCCAAAGTGCTGGGATTACAGGCCTGAGTCACAGTGGCCAGCCCCAGTCTATTCCATTCTTTACAGGATGCAGTCAATACTTAAAATCATATTTTAAAAAAATTCCAAAGATATTGAGTTGGAAAGAACAGAGTTAGAAAGACAAGACTAACACTTTGAGGCTAGATCTAAATATATCTCAATATGAAAAACTTTGGGTCAGGTGCGGTGGCTCACGCCTGTAATCCTAGCACTCTGGGAGGCCGAGGCGGGCAGATTGCCTGAGCTCAGGAGTTTGAGACTAGCCTGTGCAACATGGCGAAGCCCCGTCTCTACTAAAATACAAAAAATTAGCCGGGCGTGGTGGTGTGCGCCTGTAGTCCCAGCAACTTGGGAGGCTGAGGCAGGAGAATTGCTTGAACCTGGGAGGCAGAGGTTGTGGTGAACCGAGATTGCATCACTGCACTCCAGCCTGGGCGACAGAGCCAGACTCCATCTCCAAAAAAAAAAAAAAAAAAACTTTGAAGAATTATTAATGATTAAAAGCAATATTAAAGCCTGGCATGGTGGCTCATGCCTGTCATCCCAGCACTTTAGGAGGCCAAGGCGGGTGGATTACTTGAGGTCAGGAATTTGAGACCACCCTGGCCAAATCCTGGCTCTACAAAAATACCAAAATTAGCTGGTTATGAGGGTGGCGCGTGCCTGTAATCCCAGCTACTCGGGAAGGTGAGGCAGGAGAATCACTTGAAACCAGGAGGTGGAGGTTGCAGTGAGCTGAGATCGTGCCACTGCACTCCAGCCTAGGTGACAGAGGGAGACTCTGTCTAAAAAAAAAGCAATATTAAAAATAACCTCATAAGTTCTATTTAGGCAACATGGCAAATCAGATATGCAGAGAAACCCTCAGGATGAACACTTGAACACGTGAGATAAAAGGCAAACATGTTCTGGAATGCATGGTTTAACTAGTAGGAACATAAGGGATATCCTTGATGGACTAAAACAATAGGAAGACATGAATCCTGAGAGGTATTATGGGGCTGACCCAGAACACTTTGTGAACATCTGCATATCCTTGGTGGCCTAAAGTCAGGGGAGCAGGAGAGAAAGCTTGGACACAAATAAGGAGACATCCACATAAAGACAGGACCTTCAAAAGGCAACACCTTCTCTGGATGAACCAGGAAAAAACTTGCCCTAGACAGATATGGTAGGGCTACATCCTATCTGTAGGCTTGGTTCTAGCAGAAGGGAAAATAAGACAAAATGTCACCGCCTAAGAATTGCTAACCACATACTCTCCTTTACTTGGTGTGATAGACTGTATTTTCCAAAAGTAGCGAGAGCAATATTTCTAGTCCCACACGCACTTCTAGAATGTCTACATTCCCCATTAGGAGGTGGAATCTAATTCTCTCCTTGAACCTGGATGTGGCTTATGATACTGCATGATTTTCAAGGATAGGTCCTGAAAGGAAATATGGTTATCCCTAGCACAGGTTCTTTCTTAGGACACTTGCCCAAGAACTCAGCCACCAGGTTGTGAGGAAGCCCAAGTCACATGGATATACCATATGTGGATGTTCTGGCTGACATCTGTAGCAAAGTCCCCAGCTGACAGCCAGATATATAAGTGAACGAGTATTCAGGTGATTCCAGTCCCTACTCTTTGGGTTCTCCAAATGAGGTACTAAACATTGTGAGGCAGAGACAAGTATACTTTGTCTGAAACCATGAGAAAAAAGGTGATTGGTTTTTCTTGTTTTGTTTTTGAGACAGGGTCTCAGTCTATAGGGCATGATCATCATAGCTCACTGTAGTCACAAACTCCTGGGCTCAAGTATTCCTCTACCTCAGCCTCCCAAGTAGCTGAGACTACATACAGGTGCCACCAAGACCGGCTTTTTTTTTTTTTCTCCTGGTCTGGCTATGTTGCCCAGGCTGAACTCTTGGGTTAAGCGATCCTCCTGCCTCAGCCTCAGAAAGTGTCAGGATTATAGGTGTGTGCCAGCACACAGGCTGAAAAGATTTAATTATGGTTTTAAGCCACACGGTTTTGAGACAATTTGTTACACAGCATTCCACAATGAATGTTCTTGGGTTAGATCCTTGAATTTATATGACCCTGTGGCCTGAAAAAATCTCAATCTAAAATTTTAGAGTGATCAGAGGTAAGTAGTGCCCTTAGCTACCTGGCTGAAGCTAAAGCATATCACCAAAATATTACCACAAATATGGTTCTAAGAAACATGTGCAAAAAAAAAAAAAAAAAAAAAAAAAAAAGGCTGGGCACAGTGGCTGACGCCTGTAATCCCAGCACTTTGGGAGGCTGAGGCAGGTGGATCACCAGGTCAGGAGATCAAGACCATCCTGGCCAACACAGTGAAATCCTGTCTCTACCTAAAAAAAAAAAAAAAAAAAATGCAAAAAATTAGCCGGGCATGGTGGCGGGTGCCTATAGTTCCAGCTACCTGGGAGGCTGAGGTAGGAGAATGGCGTGAACCTGGGAGGCAGAACTTGCAGTGAGTCGAGATCGCGCCACTGCACTCCAGCCTGGGTGACAGAGCAAGACTCCATCTCAAAAAAAAAAAAAAAAGAAAGAAAGAAAAAAAAAAACGTGCTTACATTAAAAAAAAAATCACAAAATACACATGGAACCAAGTCACCCAGAATGAATTACTAGAACAAAGAACAGATTCAGATATACAGACTGCAGAAACTGGAATTATTAAAAGCAGATATAAATGTTTAATATAGTTAAAGAAATTAAAGAAGATACTGAAGTATGAGAAAGTAACAGACTATATTTGCAAAAGGAATGTCTACACATAAGAACAGATTAATGGACACAATGACATAATCATCTCAATATACATATTTAAGACATTAATTATAAAACTATTAACAGACAGTAAAAAAGGCCAACATATAATAAATGGAAGCATACCATAATATCAGAGACAGAAAGACTTTATATTGGAAATGTCAGTTCTCCTTTTATTAATCAGTAGAGTCAGTGAAATTCCAATAAAAATGCCAGCAAGCGCTGTGCAATGTGGCTCATGCCTGTAATCCCAGCACTTTGTGAGGCCGAGGCAGGTGGATCACAAGCTCAGATCGAGACCATCCTGGCTAACACAGTGAAACCCCATCTCTGCTAAAAATACAAAAAAGTTAGCCGGGCATGGTGGCACATGCTGGTAGTCCCAGCTACTTGGGAGGTTGAGGCAGGAGAATTGCTTGAACCCGGGAGGCGGAGGTTGCAGTGAGCTGAGATCGCGCCACTGCACTCCAGCCTGGACGTCAGAGCGAGACTCTGTCTCAAGGGGGAAAAAAAATGTCAGCAAGATTTTTCCTTGAACATTACCAAGCTAATTCTAAAATGTATTTGGGGGCTGGGCATGGTGGCTCATCCGTAATCCCAGCACTTTGGGAGGCCTAGGAGGGTAGATCACCTGAGGTCAAGAGTTGGAGACCAGCCTGGCAAACATGGCAAAACCCTGTCTCTACTAAAAATACAAAAATTAGCTGGGCGTGGTGGTGCATGCCTGTAGTCCCAGCTACTTGGGAGGCTGAAGCAGGGGAATCACTTGAATCCAGGAGACAGAGGTTGCAGTGAGCGTAGATCGTCTGTGCAACAAAGTGAGGCTCTGTCTCTCCACGTAAAAAAGATATTTGCAAAAAAGGGTCAACAGCAGCAAACATATCCTGAAGAACAATCAGAAGGCTATTCATATCAGATAATAGCGCTTCCATAATATAGTGTAGCTTTTTTTTTCTCCCTGAGACGGAGTCTTGCTCTGTCACCCAGGCTGGAGTGCAGTGGCACAATCCTGGCTCACTGCAACGTCCGCCTCCCAGGTTCAAGTGATTCTCCTGCCTCAGTCTCCTGAGTAGCTGGGACTACAGATGCACATCACCATGCCCAGCTAATTTTTATATTTTTAGTAGAGACAGGGTTTCACCCTGTTGGCCAGGATGGTCTCGCTCTCTTGAACTAGTGATCCACCCATCTCTGTCTCCCAAAGTGCTGTGACTACAGGAGTGAGCCAACACGGCTGGCCTAGTGTAGCTTTTATAAGCTGCAGTAATTAAGAGAGGGTTGTTGAAATGACTAAAGTATACAGACCAGAATTACATAGAAATCTAATATATGAGAGCTGGCAGTGCAGTCTAGAGAAGAAGCCTGGGCTGAATTGGTTTTCCTGACTCCAATCTTTCCTTCCAAACCATTCTCCACATTGCCACCAGAATGAGCTTTTTTTTTTTTTTTTTTTCTTTTTTAAATAGATGGGATGTCACTATGTTGACCAGGTTGGTCTTGAACTCCTGGCCTCAAGTGATCCTCCCACTTTGGCCTCCCAAAGTGTTGGGATTACAGGCATAAGCCACCACACCTGGTCCAAGACTGAGCTTTTATTTTTGAGACAAGAGTCTAGCTCTGTCGCTCAGGTTGAAGTGCAGTGGAGCAATCTTGGCTCACCGCACTCGGCCTCCTGGGTTCAAGCAATTCTCCTGCCTCAGCCTCCTGAGTAGCTGGGATTACAGGCATCCATCACCACGGCCGGCTAATTTTTGTATTTTTAGTAGAGATGGGGTTTCACCATGTTTGCCAGGCTGGTCTTGAACTCCTGACCTTATGATCCACCCACCTCAGCCTCCCAAAGTTCTGGGGTTACAGGCATGAGGCACTGTGCCTGGCCAAGAATGAGCTTTCTAAAACACAAAACTGATTATATTACTTCTCTATGGTATATATTCAATGACATTCTACTACATAACAGATGCATCTATTAGTAGGTATTTTAGTGGTCACCTAAATTGGAGGAATACTGGATTAAACCAAGTAAAAGTTTTTTATAGCAATGCTTCTCGAAGCTGTTGATATTCTTATAAAGACTGTAAACGTCTACATAAAGGATAGCACATCTGGCTATTCTCCAAACTTGACCAACGCATTCTTTTTATTTTATTTATTTATTCTTTCTGAGTTGGAGTCTTGGTCTATTGCCCAGGCTGGAGTGCAGTGGTACGATCTCTGCTCACTGCAACCTCTGCCTACTGGGTTCAAGCGATTCTCCTGTCTCAGCCTCCCAAGTAGCTGGGATTACAGGCGTGTGCCACCACACCTGGCTAATTTTTGTATTTTTAGTACAAATGGGGTTTCTCCATGTTGGCCAGGCTGGTCTGGAACTCCTGACCTCACGTGATGCACCTGCCTCGGCCTCCCAAAGTGCTGGGATTACTGGTGTGCCTGGCCTCTTTTTTTAAAATAGTAGCTTGATGAACTAATGTTCCTTGGAACATACACTGGGAATCAATTTAGATATTTCATCAACTGACAAGGCATACAAGGCAATGTGAGAGGCACATTGGGTGTAACGGTTTTAGAACAGAGAAAAACCACGGGGTCCTGGCTTCTTCACACTGTAGCTGGTCACTTCGGTTGTTAGTTAAACTTCGTGATTCAGTTCCCATACTTGTATAATGGAGAAAACAATAGTACCTACCTCATAGAGTTGCTGACAGGATGTGAGCCAGCAATAACAAAGCAATTATTATTTTTTCCCTGCTTCTCCCCTTCCCTTAAACTGAAGATCTTGTTAGAATGAATTATTCATGCGAATCCAAGAGTTACTGATGCCTTTACTACCGCTTGCTTCCTATATATATCTACTCCTATTTTTAAAGTCCAGCTCAAAAGAAAACCAGTTTGGAGATTTCCTTAATCTAAAACCCTGAAAAGAGATTTAATGCTTTTTTCCATTTTGTGTCCATAGTACTTTCTCCACCAAAACATCATAGCTTTCATTATATTACAAATTAATAGCTTCCTGTTTTTCATATTAGTATGTTAAGTCAGCAGAATAATGTTTAATCCATACATGTTTGAATGACTTGTGAATTTAAACAATGATTTTAAAAATTAGGCCCAGAGCAGTGGCTCACGCTGTAATCATTATTTCCTCTGAATCCAACTTACCATTTTTTCTGGTATGTTATTCATGTTTGGTTTATTTTATAGACAGGGTCTTGCTCTGTCACCTGATATGAGAGCTGGCAGTGCAGTCTGGAGGGGAAAGGCTCTAGACAGAACAAGACCCTGTTTCATAAAATAAACAAACAGGCCATGCTTGGTGGCTCACGCATGTAATCCCAGCACTTTGGGAGGCCGGGGCAGGCGGATCACCTGAGGTCAGGAGTTTGAGACCAGTTTGGCCATCATGGTGAAACCCTGTCTCTACTGAAAATACAAAAATTAGCCTGACGTGGCTAGGCGCGGTGGCTCACATCTGTAATCCCAGCGCTTTGGGAGCCCGATATGGGCGAATCACTTGAGGTCAGGAGTTCGAGACCAGCCTGAACAACATGGTGAAACCCCGTCTCTACTAAAAATACAAAATTGGCTGGGTGTGGTGGTGCATGCCTGTAATCCCAGCTACTCGAGAGGCTGAGGCAGGAGAATCACTTGAACCCAGGAGGCAGATGTTGCAGTGAGCCAAGATCGAACTACTGCACTCCAGCCTGAGAGACAGGGTGAGACTCCGTCTCAAAATAACATAACATAACATAACATAACATAACATAACATAACATAACATAACATAACATAAAAAAATAAAAAACAAAACACGAATAAAGAATAAATAACATACAAGAAAAAACAAAATGGATTCAGAGGAAATAATGAAAGACAATAAAAACATTGAGTGCCAAGTGCATGCTCTCTCTCTATACATATATATGTATACATATCTCTATGTATATATATATTTTGAGACGGAGTCTCCCTCTGTTGCCAGGCTGGAGTGCAGTGGCACGATCTCGGCTCACTGCAACCTCCGCCTCCCGGGTTCAAGCGATTCTCCTGCTTCAGCCTTCCGAGTAGCTGGGACTATAGGCGCAGATCACCACAGCCAGCTAATTTTTGTATTTTTAGGAGGGACGTGGTTTCAATACGTTGGCCAGGATGGTCTCGATCTCTTGACCTCGTGATCTGCCCGCCTCGGCCTCTCAAAGTGCTTGGATTACAGGCATGAGCCACGATGCCCGGCCTATATTTTTTATTTGAACAAATTTTCAATTGTGGTCCCAAATTTTTATGAACCTATTGAAAATAAGGGTAAGTTTATTAAAGAGCAGTACCTATAATGTTTTACAAATAAAATCTAGGCTTCTCTTGAAGATCTTGTAACAAACTAGCTTATCATTTGACTCCTATAGTTGTAATATAAAATACAAATACAACTAAAAGCTAGCCAGCTGGGTGTGGTGGCTCACACCTGTGGGCAGATCACTTGTCAGGAGTTCGAGACCAGCCTGGCCATCATGGTGAAACCTCGGCTCCACTAAAAATACAAAAATTAGCCCAGCATGTGGTGTACACTGTAGTCCTAGCTATTTGAGAGGCTGAGGTAGGAGAATTGCCATCCTGGCTAACACAGTGAAACCCCGTCTCTACTAAAAAAAACAAAAAAACAAAAAAATTAGTCAGGTGTAGTGGCGGCACCTGTAGTCCCAGAAAGAAAGGCATGAACCTAGGAGGCAGAACTTGCAGTGAGCCAAGATTGCGCCACTGCACTCCAGCCTGGGCAATAGAGCGAGACTCTGTCTTACACACACACACAAAAAAGAAATTTATAAAAAAATCAGTCAATGCTACAGGAAGTAATATATTAAGACAGATACTCTCATTAGTGTCAGTAAGAATGTAAATAGGTAGGCCAGGCATGGTGGCTCACACTTGTAATCCCAAGCACTTTGGGAGGCCAAGGCAGGTGGATCACTAGAGGTCAGGAGTTTGAGACCAGCCTGGCTGATATGGTGAAACCCCATCTCTACTAAAAGTACAAACATTAGCCAGGTGTGGTGGCAAGCGCCTGTAAACCCAGCTACTCGGCAGGCTGAGGCAGGAGAATCACTTGAACCCGGGAGGTGGAGGTTGCAATGAGCCGAGATGGTGCCACTGCACTCCAGCCTGGGAGACAGAGTGAGACTCCATCTCAAAAAAAAGAAAAAAAAAAAAAGAGTAAATTGGCATATCGTTTTTGGGAATGTGTTTTGCATGCAAAGCCTCAAAACAGCCAATTTTAGAAATTAATACTAATGAAATAATATAAAATACATAAAAGATGTTTTCTGCTCTTTGCAATAAACTAGGAAAAAACCTCTGAAGGTACAGACAATAAAGGATGATTAAGATTTATCCCAATGAAGCCATTTAACAGGCTATACATTTAGATCTAATTAATATGGGTAGATGTTTTAAGTTTCATGAGGACACTGCTCTTATCTATTCACTTTTGTATCCCTAGGGCATAGAATAAGGCCTAGCACATAAATGTTTAATAAGTATTTGGTAAGTAAATGAAAAAGTAATGTTAAGTAAAAATGATACAAAATTTTATAAAATATGATTTCTGTGAAGAAGCTGTATAGAAAAAGAATTGGAAAGACACACAACCAAATGGGAAAAGAGGTCATGGGCAATTTTAAAAAACAGCTTTATTGAGGTATAATTTGACATACCATAAAATTCACCCATTGTATGTGTACAATTCAATTACTTCATTTATACAACTGTTCAATAATCATCATATTCCAGCTTGATGGTCAATATTTGCTTTGTCATTTGATCTTTTCTCTATGGTAAACAAAAATCTATTATTTGAAAGGTTCCTTCACTGAAAGCTGGGTGGAGGTGAACTCTAAAATTGCCTACAAAATTACTTTCTATGTAATCATCTGTCTAATTCTTCAGTTTGACACATGCATGTTACTAGCACAAGTTGCATTTAAAGGCAGCAGGAAGGTCTTTCACTATCATTATAAGTTAACTTTAAGGATTGAGCAGGCATGATACAGTATAGATTGTTTCTTGTACTATATCGTAAGGTCAATATTCTTGCTCCTTCTACAAATAAAAAAAAAAGTTCCACAGAATAACAAGTACAGGTGGAGTTCCCATTGGAAATGCAGGTATTGAATGCAACCAACCGCAACTGTTCCTCTGCTCCTCAATCCTGCTAGCGTAGTACGCGAGCTGCCGACGTCCCCCAACCCACCAGGTAAGCCAGCCGCTCCTGTCCCTAGCCTGTGAGGGGGTCAGAGGTAAGACCTTCGGTGTATTCACTTAGCTCCCTACGGAAAACTCTTCGAGAAGAAGGCGACTGAGATCGGTTAGCACTTAAATCCCTTTCACAGCCCCGGCTCCCATCGCCCCTCCTATGGCCTCCTACCTGCAGAGAAGCAGAGCAGGTACACCCAGTGCCTTAGGCGGGCCAAGCCTAGCACTGTGGGAGCAAAAAACATGGCTTCATCGTCAGGGTGCGCTATGGCCAGGAGGGTCCGGCTTTCGGCTCCCAGCCGTCCTCCCTGCTCCCGACTCTTCACTCGTTCTGAGGAGTCCCAAACCCAGAGGAAGCCCCACGCCACGACCGCCGCCGCCACACACAGGAGCCACATTGCTTCCATTATGGGTAAGTAGCATTGAGCCTGCGCAGTAGGAAAGGCTACCTCTGACCCCGACTCGGCTGGAAAACGGCACCCGGGGATGTTGGGTTCCGCGGTTAAGTCCCTCTCGCCGACATGCTCCGGAAGCTTGAGGTTTTACCGTTAAGGGTTCTCCTGTGTTTTAACACAGAAGTCTCCATGCCGTCCAGTTTCCTACCCTAGTCCTACCACACTGTACAATCGCTTTAAAACGACGCGTCTTATATATAAGCTACCACTTCTTGTCTTGTAGGAAGAGTGCCTTCCTCTTCTTCAAGTCATTTGCGAACTCATTTCTTAAAACTCGGGCCTTTCTCGTAATTATAGGGTGAGACAGCCCGTTATCCGGATGACAGTTTTCCGAAACAGCCAGTTACACCAACTTTGTTTTTCCTTCTCACTTTTGGATGGCTTTTCTTTTTTTTTGAGAGGCTCTGTCGGCCAGGCTGTAGTGCAGTTGAGCGATCTCGGCTCACTGCAACCTCTGTCTCCCGGGTTCAAGCGACTGTTCTGCCTCAGCCTCCCGAGTAGCTGGGACTATAGGCGTGCGCCACCACGCCCTGCTAATTTTTGTATTTTTAGTAGAGACGATGTGTCACCATATTAACTAGGCTGGTCTCGAACTCCTGACCTCGTGATCCGCTCGCCTAGGCCTCCCAAAGTGCTCGGATTATAGGCGTGAGCCACCGCGCCCGGCCCCTTCTTTCTTTTTTTTGAGTCAGTATCTGGCTCTGGTCGCCCAGGCTGTAGTGCAGTGGCGCGATCTAGGCTCGTTGCAACCTCAGCCTCCCGCGTTCAAGCAATTCTCCCACTTCGGCCTCCCGAGTAGCTGGGATTACAGGCACGCGCCACCACGCCCGGTTAATTTTTGTATTTTTAGTAGTGACGGAGTGTCTCCACTTTGGTCAGGCTGGTCTCGAACTCCTGACCTCAAGTGATGGGCCGGCCTCGGCCTCCCAAAGTGCTGGGATTTACAAGCGTGACCCACTGCGTCCTGTCGGGCCTGGCTTTTCTAAAGGAAAGTATGCGTGCGGTCACAAGGAACCGTCATTTTCCCAGCAGGGTAAGGCTGAGAGTGCACTTAACAGTCGCGAGGGCCACAGGCTCCTCTTGCAAGTAACTTAAGGTTAAGGAGCAACATCGTGGACAAATCGGCCTTGCCCAGTATTTCAGTGAGGGCTTGCTGCGAATTCCAGCCAGAGCCCTAGAAAGTATCTTGGGCAGGTCGAGATGCACCCCTCCGGCTCCCAGCCACGAGGGGGACCCGGCTTCCCTCTCCGCAGCTCCGGACAGAGGAGGCCGCCGCCGCCCCGCCGCCGAGGGGTTGCAGGGTCCCTTGCACGGCCTGGCGTTTTTCCTTTTCCCACGCCTGGGGAAGGCCTCGGGCACGCAGAACAGACTGGCTCGCGGGGGGCGCACAAGCCCAGGGCGCGATGGCAGCCGCGCTGGATCCGGCTGGGCGCTGCCCGGCCCCGTCTCTGTCCGAGAAGACCGCCGCTGCCAGGCCTAGAGGAGACGTGAGGAGACCGGGCGCGGCGGGACCCAGGAAGCTCCGCCGAGGTAGGAGAGGCGCCCGGCCAGCGGAGGGAGTCGGTCTCCCAACTCTCCGGAAGGAGGAGGAGCCGGCGCCGGAGCCGCCTTAGCCGCGGCTCCCCGGGCTGGGGGGAGGGAGAGGGGTTGAGTCAAGATGGCGGCCAAGGTGGCGAAGCAGCAGCAGCGGCGGCGGCGGCGGCGGCTGGAGTGAGCGCCCGGCTCGCCGCGCCAAGCGAGGTCCCGGTGTAGGGCCGCGCGCTGGGACCGCGTCCCACTCCTCAGGCCGGGGCGCACGTCGGCTCCCACGCTCAGCCAGCTCCCGGTGAGTAGGCCCTGGCGCCTGCAACCCCGGCCTCCGGGCTCCTGCTAGTCCGGGGGCTTCCGAGGTCTCCCGGGGCAGCAGCCGCTGGGACGGTTTCTCCGCCGGGCGGGGAGTGTCGCAGGCCTGGGCAGGTCGGGACCCGTCCTGGCCGCCTGGCCTCTTCTTCTCGGTAGCCCAGGGGAGAGCCGGGCGCGGCGCGGAGCTCGGGCTCGGCTAGCGGAGGCTTATGGAGTTTGGAGGAAGAATGGGCTGTGGCCGGGCCGGGGCTGGTCCCGAGGTGTCCTGTGCGGAGGGGCGTGCAGAGCCTACAGGGCCCGCGAAGGAGAGCGGGCAGCCGGGGTCCCGGGTGGGGCCGGCACAGGTGGCGGGCCTGGGCTCACTGAGGCGGAGTTGGTGGCCGACTTGGGAGTGTAGAAGGGGGCTAGGGAGGGTGACAGCCATGGACAAGTGCGAGCAGAGTAAATTAGTTCACCTTTCTAACAGACCGCTTCAGGGTGTAATGGCGAAGGCTGGGTACTGGTGGAGATGGCAAAGATCCGAACCCTATACCTCTGCCGTTTATTGTTGTTGGTGTTTTCTTGAGCGAAGTATGTGAGTGCACCCCTTTTTGGGGAGAGAGGAATTTGAGAAACTGTAGTTGTGAAATCAGCCTTTATGGAGAGGAGACTGAATTCTTCAAATTCGCTGGATCAGGAATAGTCATGTATTAGAGGAATGGATGGGAATAAGTGATATGGACGAAAACTATTTGCTCAGGAAGTGTCAGTTTTCTTTATGTGATGTTGCATGCTGCGGTGCCTCTTCAACAGAGTTAACCTTGGAGAGTAGTGGTATAGGTAATTCTAATCTTTGGGATTAGTATGTAAACCTGCATCAGATTTGCTTCTCTAATTATATCCTAATTATATTGAAATTTACATTCCATGTGTGCACCCTGCTGAGGCAGTGATGGAAGGCTGAACATGGCAGTGTGCAAGGAGCAACAGGCCCGGGATTTAAAAATGCCTACAAAGATTCATTTATTCGTTCAACGTATCTTGATCAATAGCTGCTGATGCTGGGTAACATGTGATTGTCCTGTGGATAACTGAAGAGTTGATGGCATTGTTTCATTTTTAATAGCTTTTTGAAATGTTTTGATGTACCTTTTCATGAAGATATTTATTGGATGAACCAACTTGTACTTGCCCGGGCTCAGGAGCAGACCAATTTTAGAATGTTATTTAGACAAGGGTAACAATTACAGAAGAAGTAACCGCAAGTTACTGGAGAGAGAAATCTTGTATCTTTTTTTCTTCTTCTGTTAACATCCGGTGGACATTTATTTATTTATTTTAGTATTTATAGTACCCAGTTGCTTGGCCTTGTTTTAAGCACACCTGTTAATGGAAGTCAAGATTAATTGTATATGTGGAGATAACTATGTATAAAATGCTCCCAGTAGGAACTGATTACTTACAATACTAAAATACTCTTTCCTTTTACAAAAGGCTTGCCATATGTTGAACTACTCCCCCGGAGAAAATATAATACAAAGTATCTTGATTCTTGCTGTAACTATGTGACATTTTGGAACTTGATCAACCTTTCTGTGCTTCAGTTTCCTCATCTTTCATATTAGGTAAACATCTACTCTCCTAGGGTTGGCTATTGTGAGCCTAAAGGGAGTTAATAGTTATCAAATTGTTTTAAACAGATTGAAGGGGTTATATTTCTGTGAGGTGGTAACAGCTCCCTCTGGACTCCTGTAATGCTTTTTCTGCACATCTCTCGTGGCATTTACACTTTCAATCTTGTAGGTATTTATGTACCTATTTTATCTCTTGAGAGCAGGATAGACCCTTCTCTAATTTTATCTTTTTTTTTTTTGAGACGGAGTCTCGCTGTGTCTCCCAGGCTGGAGTGCAGTGGCACAATCTTGGCTCATTGCAACCTCCACCTCCTGGTTCAAGCGATTCTCCTGCCTCAGCTTCCCAAGTAGCTGGGACTACAGGCGCATGCCACCACAACTGGCTAATTTTTTTGTATTTTCAGTAGAGGCGGGGTTTCACTGTGTTAGCCAGGATGGTCTCTATCTCCTGACCTCGTGATCCGCCCGCCTTGGCCTCCCAAAGTGCTGGGATTACAGGTGTGAGCCACCATGCCTGCCTTATTTGTAATTGAATTTAAAAAAACAGTAAAATTTGTGTTTTGCCTATCCTCTTAATCAAAAAAGAATGAAATGATGGAAATTAACTTATAGGCAAAATTAGATTAGTCAGTAACTTTTGTAAAGCTTTTTTTTTTTTTTTTTTTGAGATGGGGTCTCTTTTGCCCAGGCTGAAGTATAGTGGCTCACTGCAGCCTTGACCTCTGGACTTAGGTGATCCTTCCACCTTGGCCTCCCCAAGTTGCTGGGACTACAGGCGCAGGCCACCATGGCTGGGTAATTTTTTTTTTTTTTTTTTTTGTAGAGACAGGGTTTAACCATGTTGCCTAGGCTGGTCTCCAGCTCCTGGGCTTGAGCGATCTGCCTGTCTCAGCCTCCCAAAGTGCTAAGATGATAGGGGTGAGCCACTGCAACCGGCCTTAAAAGCATTTTTAAAAAATTGTGTTATGAATTGGTGAGATTTTCTTTTCTTACCTTTGTTATCTGCTGTAGAAGGCAAAGGACTTTGGATAGACTGGGGGTTGATGTAGGTGAATGTCAGGCTGTTTGTTTTTTAAAAAATATGTTTTGGTTATTTGGTTTTGATTGTATTCTGTGATCTATCTTAGTTGTAATTTCAAATTCTTATTGATGCCTGGGAATGATACAACTCTTGCATATTTAGTTCCATCTGTTCTTTTACTTCAGATATTGGATTTTACTAGACTATGATACAAAACAACTAGTAAAGGTTGATCAGAATTTATTATGTATAGTCTTATTTGTAGATTAGAGATTCATATATTTTGTTTACTCATTCAACCAGTATGAGGTGTTTTTTATGTTCTGGCACACTACTAGTAAATACTAGAGAGTTATAAAGTATAGTCGAGCAGGTCGGTTGTATTCACAAATAACTCAGTCTATAGATTATCTTTTTTTTTCCTTTGAGACAGAGTTTCACTCTTGTCACCCAGGCTGGAGTGCAGTGGTGCGATCTCAGCTCACTGCAACTTCCGCCTCCCAGGTTCAAGTGATTTCTCCTGCCTTAGCCTCCTGAGTAGCTGGGATTACAGGCATGCGCCACCATGCCTGGCTACTTTTTGTATTTTTAGTAGAGATGGGGTTTCACCGTGTTGGTCAGCCTGGTCTCGAACTCCTGACCTCGTAATCTGCCCGCCTTGGCCTCCCAAAGTGCTGGGATTACAGGTGTGAGCCACTGTGCCCGGCTACATAGAGTATCTTATATTTGGTCCTTTCCAGGTTTGAGGATGTGAAAAATACATGTAATACATGTAAATGGTTAAGAAAACATTTTGTTTCTTTTTCTATTTGCCCTTTTTAAGAGCACTGAAAAACTATGAAAAGCTTCTGTAATGTAGTAATAACCGTATGTGGAGCATCTGTTTTTTATTTTGGGTTTTTTTTGGTGGCATTTTTCCTTGAACACTTACACTATTCTTCTACCATTTTTTCCTATCCTGGTAGCTTGTGTGGTCAAAATATTACTAGAATAGTCTTCAGATACAACCTATTTTTTTTCTTTGCATTTGAAAGTTAGACACTGTATGAAACACTGCAGATGTTCCTATGGAGTTCATCAGACAGTTTGCTTCTTCCATATGTGCTGCTGTTACTTTTATTTAATGACAATCTCAAAAACAACAAAATTGGTTAAAATAAAATGTTAATGGCAGGGCACAGTGGCTTACGCCTGTAATCCTAGTACTTTGGGAGGCTGAGGTGAGAGGACCACTTGAGGCCAGGAGTTTGAGACCAACCTACATAACAGAGTGAGATCCCATCTCTATAAAAAAATTTAAAAATTAGCAGAGCGTGCTTGTGGTTCCAGCTACTTGGGAAGCTGAGCCTGGGAGGTTGAGATTGCAGTGAGCCGTGATGGTGCCACTGCTCTCACTTCAGACTGGGTGATAGAGCAAGACTGTCTCTCAAAATAAATAAATAAATAAATAAATAAATAAATAAATAAATAAAGCTAATTTATAGAATGTAGAGTCAGATTATCTAGTCTTGTTTTACTTTTGATAAAACTGAAGGTCCCAGAAGTAAAGTGATTTATCTGCCTAAGTTGCTAAAGTTGGGCAATAGCGGAAATATAAGTCTTTTCGTATCCATTATAGTGTTCACTATGTTACACTGTATCATCCATGGGATGAATCGATTTGATGATTGACACTAAAAAATTGGCCGGTGGCGGTGGCTCACACCTGTAATCCCAGCATTTTGGGAGGCCGAGGCATGCGGATCACGAGGTCAGGAGATTGAGACCATCCTGGCCAACATGGTGAAACCCCGTTTCTACTAAAAAAAATACAAAAAATTAGCCGGGCATGGTGGCGAGTGCCTGTAGTCCCAGCTACTCGGGAGGCTGAGGCAGGAGAATGGTTTGAACCCGGGAGACGGAGCTTGCAGTAAGCTGAGACCGTGCCACTGCTCTCCAGCCTGGGTGACAGAGCGAGACTCTGTCTCAAGAAAAAAAAAAAAAAAAAGTTGGAGTGAATAGGAAATGAGAGATTACTCTGGATATTTAGCTTAGGTATTGAATTTAAGATACTTATTAATATTAAATTTCTGCAATGAAAATATAGTTTGAAAAAATTGATACTGATCTATGTCAGTGTTATAGTGATCAGGAATTATTTAGTTTGCTTAATTTTTAATCTGCTTTGATGAATATCTTCTTAAACAAAAATGTCTTTGAGGTTATCTGGATCCAGTGACACTTCATGGAATTTAAGTATTATAGTGATGGAAATTTTATTATGCCAGTGGTTTAAATACCTCTGAGGCCCAAACAAATAGGTTAAATAATAATAATAATAATTATTATTATTATTATTTTTGAGGCAGAGTTTCACTCTTGTTGCCCAGGCTGGAGTGCAGTGGCACCATCTCAGCTCACCGTAACCTCCGCCTCCTTGGTTCAAGCAATTCTCCTGCCTCAGCCTCCCGAGTAGCTGGGACTACAGGCGCCCGCCACCACGCCCGGCTAATTTTGTATTTTTTAGTAGAGACAGGTTTTCTCCATATTGGACAGGCTGGTCTCAAACTCCCGACCTCAGGTGATCCGCCCGCCTTGGCCTCCCAAAGTGCTGGGATTACAGGCGTGAGCCACGGCACCTGGCCTACAAGTAGGTTAAATTATTTTGTAAATTAGCTGTTGCCTGTTTTGCCTACTCTCAGACTTCTGGATTTTTTTTTTTTTTAAGTATGAAAGATTTCAATTGTTATATTAATATAAAAGCTTAGATAAATAGTACAAACATGAACATTTTTTTTTTTTTTTGAGACAGAGTCTCACTCTGTTGCCCAGGCTGGAGTGCAGTGGCATAGTCTCAGCTCACTGCAACCTCCACTTCCCAGGTTCAAGCGATTCTCACGCTCAGCCTCCCAAGTAGCTGGGATTACAGGCATATGCCACCATGCCCAGCTAATTTTTGTATTTTTAGTAGAGACGGAGTTTCACCATGTTGGCCAGGCTAGTCTCTAACTCCTGGCCTGAAGTGATCTGCCTGCCTTGGCCTCCCAAAGTGTTGGGATTACAGGCTTGAGCCATTGCACTCGGCTGACTGTATTCTTTATGAATTTTTTTACATCAAAAAGCTCATTTGTAATATTCATTTTCTTTATGTATTCATGCTATAAAATTTATTTTATTTTAAGTTTTTAAAAATAGAGACGGGGTCTGACTTTTTTGCCCAGCCTGGTCTTGAATTCTGGGCTCAAGTAATCCTCCCACCATGGCCTCCCAAAGTGCTGGGATTACAGGCATCAGCCACTATACCCAGCCTATAAAATTTATTGTAAACGAAAAGGCATATTCTTATTAAGCTGATAATCTTTACCTAAATACTGAAGCATGGCATATTTCTTTATTCTACTTGGGCTATTTTGTGTTGCATTAAGAAGAATTTTTTGTTTGTGTTTTCTTGTTACTATGCTTGCTTCTGGAATACTCCTTTCCTCCCTTACTCTTCCAAACTCGACTACGTCTAAATTTATCCTATTTTTCAAGGGTTTGATCACATATTACATCATCCAGAAAGTGTCTCTCCTGTTCCCTCTTCTCCAAAACGTATATTTTTTATTCTGGAAACTCTTGATCCTTTGCCTCTAGACCATAAGCCCTTTGTAGGCATGTCTGTATCTGAGTTTTTAAAAATTTTTTTCCTCTTTTCCCACTCCTAGGATAACACCCTGTGCCCAGGAGTAGTAGATACTTGTTGAATACTTAAAAAAGAGCTTAGCAGCTAGAGTTAGTGTGGATGCTGTAGAAGATGTCTGATACACATATGGCAGTTTGATGCTGAATAGTTTTTGGAAATTAAAAAACAGGTAGAAATTTCACCAATGTCAGTGACTAACATAGCTGTAATTAGTAAATTATCAAAATATTTCTTTCTTTTTTTCTTTTTTACAGAGAGGGTCTCTGTCTGTTGCCCAGGCTGGAGTATAGTGGTACGATCATAGTTCAATGCAGCCTCCAAGTCCTGGGCTTATGCGGTCCTCCTGAGTAGCTGGGACTACAGGTGTGTGCCACCACACCTGGTCAATTTTTTTATTTTGTAGAAACAGGGTCTCATTATGTTGCCCAGGTTGACCTCAGATTGGTGGGCTCAAGTGATCCTCCCACCTTGGCCTCCTGAAGTGCTGGGATTATAGGTGTGGGCCACTGAGCCCAGTTAAAAACATTTCTTTAAAAAAAAAAAAAATTCTGTTTATTGGGATTTTGGGGAGGAAGAGAAAGTAAACATGGGATTGGTTCATCCTAGACAGCACTCATGGTTCTAGATAATATTAGAATGCAGTAATGTTTTAATTTATATGTGCAGGGAATTTTGGAGTAGTTTCAATCCTAGGAGAAAACTGTGAGTTAGAAATATGGAAGGCTGGCCGGGCACGGTGGCTCATTCCTGTAATCCCAGCACTTTGGGAGGCCGAGGCAGGCGGATTATGAGGTCAAGAGATTGAGACCATTCTGGCCAACATGGTGAAACCCCATCCTACTAAAAATATATATAAAAAAAACAAAAACAAAAAACTAGCCGGGCATGGTGTTGGGTGCCTGTAATCCCTGCTACTCAGGAGGCTGAGGGAGGAGAATCGCTTGAACCCTGGAGATAGAGGTTGCAGTGAGTGCCATTGAACTCCAGCCTGGCAACAGAGCAAGACTCCGTCTCAAAAAAAAAAAAAAAAAAAGAAATATGGAACGGTTGGTTGATAGGATTATAATAGAATTTGGGACTCCCTTTGAAAGAATAATATCGACTAGTTTTATATAAAAAATTAAATTCTTAAGTAAATTAGTCAGGAGTAAAGGAAAAGTCAAGATTCCCAACTTATTTGGATTTCTTTCTCCCATTACACTGTACTCGAACAAAATTTGGGCTGTTTGGCTGTTTTTATTCTTTGTTATACACAAATAAACTGATATCAAAACCAAATATAAGGCCGGGCGCGGTGGCTCAAGCCTGTAATCCCAGCACTTTGGGAGGCCCAGACGGGCGGATCACGAGGTCAGGAGATGGAGACCATCCTGGCTAACACGGTGAAACCCCGTCTCTACTAAAAAATACAAAAAAACTAGCCGGGCGAGGTCGCGGGCGCCTGTAGTCCCAGCTATT
>NW_016824266.1:215446-225648 GCF_001698545.2 Rhinopithecus bieti
AAAAAAAAAAAAAAAGCCAAATATATTGAGGTTACATTTTTCTTTTCTTTTCTTTTCTTTTTTTTTTGAGACGGAGTCTCGCTCTGTCTCCCAGGCTGGAGTGCTGTGGCGTGATCTTGGCTCACTGCAAGCTCTGCCTCCCAGGTTCATGCCGTTCTCCTGCCTCAGCCTCCAGAGTAGCTGGGACTACAGTCGCCCGCCACCACGCCTGGATAATTTTTTGTATTTTTAGTAGAGACGAGGTTTCACCGTGTTAGCCAGGATAGTCTCGATCTCCTGACCTCGTGATCCACCCGCCTCGGCCTCCCAAAGTGCTGGGATTACAGGTGTGAGCCACTGCGCCCGGCCAAGGTTACATTTTTCTGGGAAAATTTGACTCTTAGATTTATGATGAGAGTCACCTTTATGCTTATAGATTGCCCCTTTACCCCATAGTTTTGTTGAACTAAGACATTCTTCTTGCCATTATCACTGTCATACACACTTCACTCTCAGAGTAATTTGTTTCAGGCAATTCATTTCCCTTGACAATAACAGAGATTTGTGTAATTTTGAAAATATTTGTTTTAAGTAGTCATGATCATGACTTTGAGTTTCTGTTCAAAGATGTTTAACTTTAAAAGTTTAAAACTTTTAAGAGTTTTAAATTCATTTTTAATTACAGTAACTTTTATGTATTTGGAGGTATTTGGAATGAAATCAAAACTTGTGCTATCTAGGAGTTATAACCTAAAATATGCAGAATGTAAATATACCTGATGTAGGAGTATCTATATTCTGTTGAGGGGGAAGAAGAAGTTACTTTATATTCACACAAAATCATTTTAATGCATGAAGGAGGATATGCTATTTTAAAATCTTATCTGTCATTAATTATAAGTAATACATTATTTTATATATATACTGAAATTGAAAGAACTACTTCCTGGATGTAATCTAGTGAGAGTTTGTTGCATTTTAAGACAGAGCCTTACTCTTGTTGCCCAGGTTGGAGTGCAGTGGCACGATCTCGACTCACTGCAACCTCCGCCTCCTAGGTTCAAGCGATTCTCCTGCCTCAGCCTCCCAAGTAGCTGGGATTACAGGCATCCGCCACCATGCCTGGGTAATTTATGTATTTAGTAGAGATGGGGTTTCACCATGTTAGTCAGGCTGGTGTTGAACTCCTGACCTCAGATGATCCACCCACTTTGGCCTCCCTAGAGTGCTGGGATTACAGGCGTGCGTCACCATGCCCAGCCATATATCTTTTATAAATTGCCTACTTTTGTTCTTTGGTTATTTTCTGATGGGTTTATTGGTTTTTAACAGGTTAAAAAGTTCTCTACATATTCACTTTTTTCTTTTTATTTTGAGACAGAGTTTTGCTCTTGTTGCCCAGGCTGGAGTGCAATGGCGTGATTTCAGCTCACCTCAACCTCCACTTCCCAGGTTCAAGCGATTCTCCTGCCTCAGCCTCCTGAGTAGCTAGGCTTACAGGCATGTGCCACCATGCCTGGGTAATTTTGTGTTTTTACTAGAGATGGGGTTTCTCCATTTTGGTTAGGCTGGTCTCAAACTCCTGACTTAAGGTGATCTGCCCACCTCAGCCTCCCAAAGTGTTGGGATTACAGGTGTGAGCCAATGCGCCTGACCTTACTCACTTTTTTCATACGTGTGCACATATCCCCCTAGCAATTCTTTTGTAATGTTATGTAGTCAGATATATCCAAACCCACCACTGTGCTGCTGTGGGACCTTGGGCACATTATTTAACCTCTGTACACCTTAATTTTCTTATTTGTAAAATAAACATACTGCAAATAGCATTAGGCATAGTGGCTGGCACAAAGTAAGTAAATACTCAATAAATCTTAGCTGTGATTATTATTAGTCTATTTATGTGACTTTTGTGTTTTGTGCTCTACTTAAGACTTTCCTTACTCCAAAATATAAAATATTCACCTATCTACTAAACTAGAAAAACAAAGTGAGGAACATATGCCTCTATGTTTCTTTGCGTTAAAGATGAAAAGCAATGTATACATGTTTGCTTGTATATCACAGGATATATGATACTTGGAAACACTGGTTGTCATAGTAAGAAGAATGAATGAGAGGAAGACTTTTTGACTGCATGCCTTTTTGTATTTTAAAACAAAGAAGTCCTCAGATTGTAATTTAATACTTCAATAGTTTCTTTTCTCCTTTTCTTTTCTTCTCTTTTAAAACTTGTAATTCTTTGATCCATCTGGAATTTATTTCTGGTATAAGAAGTGAGACATATTTTGGGGGATAAAATTGTGTGTGAATTCTACCCCAACTAGCTAGTTGTGTCAGCACCATTTAGTGAATAATCTGTTTTTTGTCCCACTGTTAGAATTGCAACTTTTGTCATTTACTAAATGTGTTTGGGACTATTTCTGATTGGCCTTATTATTTTATTTTGATCTCGTGTGTTACCATACCCTTTAAATTACTATCATTTTATAATTTTAATACAGATGGGGTTAGTTACCTGTTCATTACTCTTTTTTTTTTTTCAGACTTTGACAATTCTGGTCTATGTGTTCTTCTATATGAACTTTAGAATCATTCTGTGACATTCAAAAAGAAATCATACAGATTTTTATTGAATACTGAATGTTGATTGGGACTACTGAAATTGTAGGTGAAGTTTGGGGAAATTGACATCCTTATGTACTTTCTGTCCTGTGTTCAAATAGATTTTTATGTCCCTCAGTAGATTTTCAAACTTTGCTTCAAATAAGTCCTGTACAAATAAGTCTTGTATATTTCTTCTTTCTTTCTTTTAAAAAACATCAGACCCATGAATGGGAGTTAGTTTGTTTATTTTATTCAACAAATATTGTAGAGAATCAAACAGGTAGCTTTTATTCTAGTGAGAGAAGACAGAATATACTCAAATAAAATGAAGTACATAATCCATTTAAGATTATGATAAACCTATAAAGGAACCAAAAGGGTGATGTGATGGAGCTTAGTGGGAGCTTACCTTATATGTAGGGTGGTTGGAAAGACTCTTCTGAGATGACATTTGAACTGAGACCTTAAGTTTGAGGAGGAGCTAGCCACCTGAATGAGCCAGGAACAGCATTCCTGGCAGAGAGTAAAGAAGGACAAAGGCCCAGCTAGGAAGGACCTGGCGGAGAAGGGCTCCTGAAGAAACTGAAAGGAAACTCACGTTTCTGGGGCCTAGTAAACAATCTGGAAAGTAAGCAGGCCAAATCAAGTAGGGCCTTGGGTCATGGTAGGTAGTTTAGAGTTTGTTTGCCGTGCTTAGGAAATCCTTGGGGAATCTGAAGCAGGAGAGTGATGTGTTCTGATTTAAGGCTTAAAAAGAATACTTGGCTTTTGAGTTGAGAAAGTATTGAAGTGGGAAGCCCAGTTAGGAATTTTTTTGCAGCAATAGGTAAGGATAGTGGTAGTTAGATGGAGAGGCCTGGGAGGCTTGAGAGAGAGAGAGAGAGAGAGAGAGAGAGAGAGAGAGAGAGTGTGTGTGTGTGTGTGTGTGTGTGTGTGTGTATGTGTATGTAAGGAACAGCTAGACAACTTGCTGTTGGAGTGGGTGTTACTGAGAGCTAAGTACTGTTAACTGCTGCAGAGGCCATGTAGAGCAGAACAGAGCTGATCTTTGCCTTCACAGGTGGTGTCTGATAGCTCTGTTTGTTTCTAACGTGTGTACCAAAATAAAGTAGGCTAAAAGCATTTGACTTTAAGATTTATGGAGCTCGGGGGTGCTGAGGCGGGTGCAGCAAAAAACAGAATCTGTTCATAACCCTTGCTTTATATTGCTTAATAACCTGTCTCTGTTAGTGGGTCAAAGGGGAGGCAGCAGCAGGTGATCTTTAAGGTATCTGTCTCTGAGTTAGAAAAACATAGCTTGAGGAAGTTATGTAGCTTCCCTACAGCCTTAGAGGTAATAGTGGAACCAGACTTTTAGGTGAGCTCATGCACACACCAAGTCGTAGTACACTGCCTAGTATATATGTAGAGCTCAATAAATGGTAACTCTTTTAGTAATATCCACTTAGATATTGTTATATCTATTTATTCAGGCCAAATATCTACATAAAAATTTTTCTTATCTCAATTTATTTGTTTTTCTTTTGTGTTAATCAAGGAGGGAATTGGCATGTAGTCATCCATTTTGGTTGTGAAATATATTTGTTCTTTTTTTTTTGAGATGAAATCTTGCTCTGTCACCGAGCCTGGAGTGCAGGGGTGCGATCTTGGCTCACTGCAACCTCCACCTCCCAGGTTCAAGTGATTCTCATGCCTCAGCCTCCTGAGTAGCTGGGATTACAGGTGCACACCACCACGCCTAATTTTTTGTATTATTATTTTTTTTTTGAGATGGAGTCTTGCCCTGTCGCCCAGGCGGGAATGCTGTGGTGTGATCTCTGCTCACTGCAACCTCTGCCTCCTGGGTTCAAGCGATTCTCCTGCCCCAGCCTCCCAATTAGCTGGGATTACAGATGCACGCCACTATGCCCGACTAATTTTTGTATTTTTAGTAGAGATGGGGTTTCACATGTTGTTCAGGCTGGTCTCGAACTCTTGACCTCGTGATCCGCCTGCCTCAGCCTCCCAAAGTGCTGGGATTACAGGCGTGAGCCACCACGCCCAGCCAAATTTTTTGTATTTTTAGTAGAGACAAGGTTTCACCAGGTTGGCCAGACTGGCCTTGAACTCCTGACCTCAAGTGATCCACCTGCCTCAGCCTCTCAAAGTGCTGGGATTACAGACATGAGCCACCACGCTTCGCTGGTTTTGAAATAACATTTGTTCTTATAAGTTGAGTGAGTGAGTGAGTGTTGTTCAGTTCAGAGAATTAGTTCGATGTAGTGCTGATACACCACAGAGTTATCAGTTGGATATTGTTATATTGTACTGCTGTCTTGGGACAGCACTTTATGTAGAGGTAAAGTAGCATCATTTTTCTTTCATTTAAGAATTATATATTATTTATTATTATTTTTTGAGATAGAGTCTTGTTTTGTTGCTTAGGCTGGAGTGCAGTGGCACGGTCTCGCCTCATTGCATCATCTGCCTCCTGAGTTCAAGTGATTCTTGTGCTCAGCCTCCTAAGTAGCTGGGATTACAGACATGTGCCACCACGCCCGGTTAGTTTTTGTATTTTTAGTGTAGACAGGGTTTCGCCTTTTTGGCCGGACTGGTCTCAAACTCTTGGCTTCTAGTGATCCACTTGCCTCGGTCTCCCAGAGTGCTGGGATTACAGGCATGAGCCACTGTGCCTGGCCAGAATTACTTATTGAATATGTGTACCCATAGATTTATCAAATAATTATATCCTTATTAAAATTTTTCTTTCAATATCATATTTTATAAGAGGTAGGTTAACTAAAAAGCTTTTTCTTTAGCTTCTATTTGTTTCTCTGTCTTTAAGTAAGATGTCATGATATCAAAAGAGGCTGCAAATAAAATACCTTTTTAATGGCATTCCCCAGAGTAGATCTTAAAGGCTGAGAAGCAGTAGCCTTTTTTTCCCCCCAAAGGGAAGAATGCTTTAGTTTATTTTACAAGAGAAAATTTATTCCAGTATAGCACCACTGTAGTCTTGGACAAATTACAGAATTCACTTAGATAATTTCTAGTCTTTTCTCTCCTGGATGCTAGACTCTGTAATACGTTTAGGAGGTTGTCTTTCTTTACATTGTCCCCAGGTTGGAGGATTTTAGGTGGTTGGGATGCCCAGGATGGTGGTCCTTCTTAGCCTTGTCTTGCCTAACATACTTTTAGAATTGGACTAGAGGTGGACAGCTTTGTGGGAACTGGTGTGACCTAATTTGCCTCAGTTTAATAACTAATATTTTAGCATTTGAATGTCATAGAGGCATTGCCCTATCCCATACTTTTGTATTAGGAGATTTTATTATTTTATCAGTTAAAAATTGCATTTTTTGTAGGATCCTTTTTCTGCTTTGGTGAAATGTAGGCTTCACCTATATTGTGACGCTTGGTGGATTCATTCTTGCTCATCTGAAGTGGCATCTGCAGTCCTGCCACAGTGAAGTGTATTTTTAGCTTCTTTTTTTTTTTTTTGTGAGATGGAGTCTCGCTCTGTTGTCAGGCTAGAGTGCAGTGGTGCGATGCCAGCTCACTACAACCTCCGCTTCCCGGATTCAAGCGATTCCCCTGCCTCAGCCTCCCGAGTAGCTGGGACTACCAGGTGCGCGCCACCATGTCCAGCTAATGTTTTTTTTTTTTGTATTTTAGTAGAGATGGAGTTTCACCACGTTGGCCAGGATGGTCTTGATCTCCTGACCTTGTGATCCACCAGCCTTGGCCTCTCAAAGTGCTGGGATTACAGGTGTGAGCCACCGTGCCCGGCCATTTTTAGCTTTTTTTCCAAGATAGCTTAGGCTACCTTGAACACCTTTGCATAACACATTTTGGTTATGCAAAGGTTGTGGGCCAAAAGCCAGGAGTTCCTGCTGAGAGGAAAAATTGCTTTTTTTTTTTTGGCAGGGTAGTATTTGAAATTTTGTTGTTGCAAGATTTTCCTGTTGAGTAAATATGTGTGTGTTTATTTAATATGAGAAGATTTAAAAAGGAACTTAAATAGATCATTTTCATTTTGCAATATCGTATTGCCTGTTTGCAATATATAAGAGGCTAGTTCTGGGTTTATCTGTATAATTCAGTTGGAAGTGCTATTGTCTTTTATGACAGTGACATATAATTATTACTATATTATTCCCATCCTAAAACATTTTATGTTGATATTTAAGAGATGAGGAAGTTGATTATAAAATCTTGATGAGATTTCTTAAACAATTCATAGAATTTTTTTCAGTTCATGAGTCAACCATGTAACTACCCTGAGTTAATGAGTTTTGGTGGCTAAGAACTGAAATTATAATTTGATACTGCCACTTAAGGTACTCCTTTCCCCTTCAGTCTGAACTTTAAGCTAGATTCTTTTATTTCAGTGGATTTCAAATGTAAAGTATTCTGCCCAGGTATCTTAGTGAGCCAGGACTGGAGTGAAGGGTGGAGGGGAGGATGGGGAAGGGCAGGGGGAGACTGAAAAGATGAATCCTAGGTCTCCCATTCTCACTAGATCAGAATGTTTCTCCATTGTATCTTTTGTACATTTAGCTTTCATTTAAGACTTTTGAGGAAAACATTCTGTTTAAAAAACAAGATCTGAGCACTGTTGCTGTGTATCTCGTGGATACGTTTTGAGGAAGGAGGTTGTAGTGGTCTCCAGACTGCAGTTCATGTGAGTACAGGAAGGGCTTGCTTTGACCTGTAAATTTGTATGCCAGTAGGGGCTAATTTCCTGATTTTGCTAGTGTTTTTTTTTTTTTTTTTTACCTTCTGTGTTGGGCGGATAGTACTTTTAAGTAAAACTGACTTTTGTTTTTTTTTTTCTTTTTGAGATAATAAAGTTAAACTTCACTAAAGTCATACCACAAAACTAGGACAACAGGAAGGATTACTGAGATGAGGGAGAAAATGGACAAGTCACTTAACTTGTGACTTTGAGTGACATTGAATGTAATTGTTGAACTCAGGACTCACCATAGCTGAAAGTTAAACAATGTGCATTAAAAAATTATACCTCATGGGTTTCTAATCATTTAGGCCACTGTTAGAAAAAAATTGGATGACCCTGGGTTAAAATCTTTTTTTTTTTTTTTTTTTTTTTTTTTTTTTTTTTTTTTTTTTTTTGCTTCTCCATTCCATTTATAGCTTTGTTTATTTGGGATGTCTGAGTTGGGAGGAGTGTGCAGAGATAGATCACTTAAAGCATGTTTTAGGACAGCAGAGCAGAATTAGTTGGAAAACTTACAAAATGAATGAACATTCATATAGTGAAATACTCTTTTTTTTTTTGACTGAGTTTCACTCTTGTTGCCTAGGCTGGAGTGCAATGGCACGATCTCGGTTCACCGCAACCTCTGCTTCCCAGGTTCAAGCGATTCTTCTGCTTCAGCCTCTCGAGTAGCTGGAATTACAGTCATGTGCCACCATGCCCGGCTAATTTTTGTATTTTCAGTAGAGATGGGATTTCACCATGTTGGTCAGGCCGGTCTCGAACTCTCGACCTCAGTTGATCCACCCGCCTCAGTCTCCCAAAGTGCTGGGATTACAGGCGTGAACCACCATGCCCGGCCCATATAGTGAAATACTCTTTAGCAATAGAAAGAACCATAAATTCATGAGAATAATTGCCAAGATGTTTTTTATTGTTTGTTTGTTTTTTTTTTTGAGACGGAATCTCACTCTGTCGCCCAGGCTAGAGGGCAGTGGCGCCATCTCAGCTCACTGCAAGCTCCGCCTCCCAGGTTCACGCCATTCTCCCGCCTCAGCCTCCTGAGTGGCTGGGACTACAGGCACCTGCCACCTCGCCCGGCTAATTTTTTTGTATTTTTAGTAGAGATGGGGTTTCACCGTGTTAGCCAAGATGGTCTTGATCTCCTGACCTTGTGATCCACCCACCTCAGCCTCCCAAAGTGCTGGGATTACAGGCGTGAGCCACCGCACCCGGCCAGCCAAGATGTGTTAAGTAATAAAAGCAAGATACAGAACAGTGTGTATCTAGGATACCACCATTTACATAGGGGAAAAAGTGTGAGTGTATGTATGTGTAGGATCTTTCTAAAGGACGCTCTAGAAACTAGTAACTTTAGTTGCTTTCTGGGAGGGTAAGTGGGTAGCAGCTGGAGGAGAAGGGGGAGGAGATTTTTCACTTTGTATTCTGTGGTACTTTTAAAAACTCTTAAGTCCTGCATATAATATTTATTTCCAGAAAGATCAACCCTCCCCACAAGGCCACATGTTGGCTTTTCCCCTTCCACCTGGAGCAGTTGCAGGTGTATAGATGAGGAGAAAGCTCCTCAGGTGGTTTTAATGTGTGGTCTCACTGAACATCTCAGCTCCTAGTTCACTACTTGCTGAGAAAGCGGCAAAGCATTGCAGAAAACATTAGTTTTTCCCATTTTGCCACAGACAATTATGTGATATTGGAGGAATTGTTGACTTTCTCTGATCTTCAGATTTCTCATCTGTCAAATCAGTGTTAACTGGGTAATCTCAACCTTCCAATCCTTAAGATTTGCTGACCTCCATGCCTCAGGCCTTGGAAGGGAGCAGGGAGAAAACAGACTGAGGGACAACTGGTCAGTCTTCTGACTCTTTTCCTGGTCAGCTTTCACAACAGCAGGAAATGTGACATCAGGAGGAAGGATGGTATATTTATTTAAAATATTTATATATTACATGGTACCACATACGGTTTTTAAAGTTCCTTTTTTTTTTTTTTTTTTGAGACGGAGTCTGGACCCCTCGCCCAGGCTGGAATGCAGTGGCGCCATCTCGGCTCACTGTAACCTCTGCCTCCCAGCTTCAAGTGATTCTCCTGCCTCAGCCTCCCCAGTAGCTGGGTTTACAGGCTTGCGCCACCATGCCTGGCTAATTTTTTGTATCTTTAGTAGAGATTGGGTTTCACCATGTTGGCCGGCTGGCCTTGAACTCCTGACCTTGTGATCTGCCTGCATTGGCCTCCTAAAGTGCTGGGATTGCAGGCGTGAGCCACTGCGCCCGGCCTTAAAGTTCTTTCTATACGTTTTTTCTTTTGTTTTTTGAGTCAGAGTTTCATTGTATCACCCAGGCTGGAGTGCAGTGGCACAATCACGGCTTACTGCAGTCTTGACCTCCTGGGCTCAAGTGATCCTCCTGCTTCAGCCTCCCAGGCAGCTGGGACCATGGGTGTGTACTGCCATGCCTGACTAATTATTATTATTATTATTTTAATTTTCTTGTACAGATAGGTCTGCCTTCATTGTGCTGACTGGTCTCGAATGCCTGGCCTTAGGAGATGCTCCGATCTTGACTTCCCAAAGTGCTGGGATTACGGGTGTAAGCCACTGTGGCCAGCCTATAAGTTTTGTTTTAAAGTTAGATTGAATGACAATTCCCTAGAAAATTTTATTTTCTAAACCTAAACTGGATAAAGAATGTATTGATAAAAACTGGGAAATTGATCAAGTTGTCACACTGAATTATTTTTTGAATTTGCCCTCTTCCCAAATGCCTTAAAATGATAGAAACAAAATTAAAACTTTACTAATAAAATATTAAATGGGTGGAGATTTTATATATATAAAATTATATATATTTTTTATATATGCAGTTATATAATTTTCTTTTTCTTTTTTTTTTTTTTTTTT
>NW_016824266.1:225922-241702 GCF_001698545.2 Rhinopithecus bieti
TATGCAGTTATATAATTTTCTTTTTCTTTTTTTTTTTTTTTTTTAGACGGAGTCTCGGTTCTTTCCCCCGGGCGGAGGGGAAGGGGCGGATCTCCGCTCACTGCAAGCTCTGCCTCCCGGGTTTGCGCCATTCTCCTGCCTCAGCCTCCCGAGTAGCTGCGACTACAGGCACCCGCCACCTCGCCCGGCTACTTTTTTGTATTTTTTAGTAGAGTCGGGGTTTCACCGTGTTAGCCAGGATGGTCTCCATCTCCTGACCTCGTGATCCGCCCGTCTCGGCCTCCCAAAGTGCTGGGATTACAGGCTTGAGCCGCTGCGCCCGGCCGCAGTTATATAATTTTCATCTTATGTATAAATTCTATTTTTTTAAAACCACCCAATTAGATAATAGTAGAAATCCTGTCTTAAAAGTGTATGTACACACATGCACATGTGTGTATGTGTATGTATATAACATTTTTGTCATGGGAGTTTTATATATAATTAAGGTAGAAATTATATATTATAGCACACATTGTTATACATATGTAATATTCTTTATCATATGTATGTAAAATACTCCCATATTAATTATGTATAACATAAATATTTATGCTATCCTGAAACATAAACATAGATAATCATGTTTTAGGATGGGAATACTCAGGAGTATAAAGGTACCTGTTCTCCCATTGGTCAGTCTGTGAATTCAGTATTTATGTGTTCTCATCCAGAATTTCTATGGGACCTGACAAACCTACTCTGATGCTTGTGTGCAAGAGGAAATGTGCTAGAATAGCTGGGAAGGCGATGAAAGTAGCAGCAACAACAAAGCACGGCGCAGGTGAAACTTGCCTTGCTGAATATGAAACGTTGTAATACTAGAGTAATTTGAAAAGTGTGGCATTGGCACAAGAAAAGACAGACAAAAGACAAATCAAATTAGTCTAGAATTGTGGATAAGTAGGAATATACTTTATAATGAAGATGGCTTTGTTTTTCTTTCTGTTTTCTTGAGATGGAGTCTTACTCTGTTGCCCCAGCTGGCGTACGGTGGCGTAATCTTGGCTCACTGCAACCTCCGCCTCCCAGGCTTAAGCGATTCTCCTGCCTCAGCCTCCCAAGTAGCTGGGATTACAGGCGCATGTCACCATGCCTGGCTAATTTTTGTATTTTTAGTAGAAAGGAGGTTTCACCGTGTTGGCCAGGCTAGTCTCGGAAATCCTGACCTCAAGTGATCTGCCTGCCTCAGCCTCCCAGAGTGCTGGGATTAACAGGAGTAGCCACCGCTCCTGGCCTTTTTCTTTATTTGCTATTTCAGGTCCATAGAAGCATGCAAAGAGTAATATAACAAATGTCCAATGACCTACCATCTGTGATTACAAAACTTAGTATTTTATCATCCTTGCTTCAGAATTATTTAATAAAGACAATACTTCCTCTACACAAATACCTTAAAACTACTCTTGAATTCTTTTCACAATTGACTTATCAACTCCCATGTATTTTTGTCTTTATATTTGTTTCTCAGACATTTATAGAAAGATATTTACTGAGCAGTTACAACGTGCCAGACCTTATGCTGTTTTATATACTGTTTTTACTTATATAGCTAATTATATTATTTGTCACATATTAACCTATTTTAAGCATAAAAAGAAATGACCCATTAATGTTTTGAAACCTTGGTAACTTTTATTAAATAAATACATGAGAGGAAGCTTTTACTGGTAATTGTGGTTTTATTTATGTAGCTATAGTTATAATTTATTAGAAGTACGCTTGGTGTTGGCCAGGTGCAGTGGCTCACACTTATAATCCCAGCACTTTGAGAGACCGAGGTGGGCGGATCATGAGGTCAAGAGATTGAAACCATCCTGGCTAACACGGTGAAACCACGTCTCTACTAAAAAAATACAAAAAAACTAGCTGGACATGGTGGTGGGTGCCTGTAGTCCCAGCTACTTGGGAGGCAGAGGCAGGAGAATGGTGTGAACCCAGGAGGTGGAGCTTGCAGTGAGAATAGATCGCATCACTGCACTCCAGCCTGGGCGACAGAGCGAGACTCTGTCTCAAAAAAAAAAAAAAAAGAAGTATACTTGGTGTTTTATTTCTTATTAATTCTATTTTTTCCCATCCTGTTTAGGTGGTTTCCTGGAAACATGACTGTTTATTGGCGTTGATCTCACAGTCTGGTGAGGACTTCTTTACTGATAATGTCAAGTTCAGGTTATCCTCCCAACCAAGGAGCATTCAGCACAGAACAAAGTCGTTATCCGCCTCACTCTGTCCAGTATACATTTCCCAGCACCCGCCACCAGCAGGTAAGGAACAAATACTATGCAAATTATGCATGTTTTTTGTACTTTTCTTTGCTTTTCCTATTTAAGACACATGTGGGTCAGAAACTACCAAATTTACTTTTTTTTAAGTGGCAAGAGCTATTTACAAAGACCAGGAACCAAAGGTTAGGAATTAATTATTTCTGTCTTCTTACTGTGGCTTTATGCCGGATTTCAGGAGTTGAACTTGTCTTTGCTTTTGATGATAGGAGTTGATGATAAATAGAAAACTTATCAATTCTCTAGAATTTCTAGGGTAAGACCTATATTTATACTCCCAAGTTGTGGTTGAGTTTTAAGCTGGCTGGATAACTTCGCATATCTTGAGAGATGACCAGGATGAAGACCTCTCTCTTCTTGAGAGATTGATGGTAGGATGATTTGTATAGTAGGTAGGAAGGAAGGAAGGGATGGTAGTTAGGAAGGAAGACTTTATCATAGGAAGAGTTTGTAAGAGATTGATTTACCTTGTGAAAAATAAAATATGAGGTGAAATAATAATCTCAGAGGGAGACCAAGGATATGGGTGTAAGAGGTTTAAAGAAAAATAGGAAAGGATGGGATAAAACGACCATCTCAGAGACTAAGAAAGCAGATTTGTCATCAAAATGTACTATGGGGTCCTACTGAGGACTCCTTTGAAGTGTAGTCATGATTACAGAGTTAGAATGGACATTCTTATGTTGTTCCCGTGTAGGGAGGCATTTAGTCTTTCACCATTACATGGAATGTTAGTTGCACGTTTTTGTTGATGCTTTTGGTTGAAGAGGTTGCTTTCTGTTCCCTAGTTTGAGAATTTCTGTCATGATTGGGTGTTGAATTTTGCTTGTATTGACCCCCTACCCCAGTGTTATTCATCTGATTACCAATTTTCTGGATTATTGTTGCTGCTGGTTTTTTAAAAAAATCAGGCCGGGCGTGGTGGCTCACGCCTTTAATCCCAGCACTTTAGAAGGCTGAGGTGGGTGGATCACTTGAGGTCAGGAGTTTGAGACTAGCCTGGCCAACATGGTGAAACCCCTTCTCTACTAAATATAGGAAAAAATTTGCCAAGTATCATGGCAGGCACCTGTGATCCCAGCTACTCGGGAGGCTGAGACAGGAGAATCGCTTGAACCCAGGAGGCAGAGGTTGCAGTGAGCCAAAATCCTGCTGTTACACTCCAGCCTGGGCAATAAGAGTGAAACCCCATCTTAAAGAAACAAAATTAACTTTGCAGTTTAGTTTATATATATACACATATATCTTTATTAGAATGCACTCATTATATGTGTACATTGTAACAAATTTTGAAAAATTCATAAACTCATAGAACCATCACCAAAATGAAGATGAACAACATTTCTAACACTCCAGAACGTTTCTTGGTACCCCATCCTCCTTGGCACCCCATCGGTGTCAGTCCTCCTCCCCCACTTCCTACTAACCTCAGCTCCCAGGAAACCACTGATCTGCTTTCTATCATAATACATTGTATATGTTCTGAGCTTCATGGGAACTCTTTTGTCTATGGCCTCTTTTGCTTCCCATAATACTTATGTGATCTATCCATGTCTGGCATATCTCAGTTCATTCCTTTTTATTGTTGAGTATGAGTATACCACAATTTATCCAGTCACCTATTCCAGTTTTTGATTATTATAAGTAAAATTACTTAGAAAACATATATCTATATATTTGTTGTATCTAGATTATTAAAAGAAGTATTGGCCGGGCGCGGTGGCTCAAGCCTGTAATCCCAACACTTTGGGAGGCCGAGACGGGGCGAGATCCTGATGGTCAGGAGATCAAGACATTTTTTATCCTGGCTAACCGGTGAAACCCGTCCTCTACTTAAAAAAGTCCAAAAAACACTCAGGCATATTGTGGCGGGCGCCCTGGTGAGTCCCAGCCTCTTCGGGAGGCCTGAGCGGAGGAGAATGGCATAAATCCAGCAGGAGGCGGAGTCTTGCAGTGAGCTGAGATCGGGCCACTGCACTCCAGCCTGGGCGGGCAGAGCGAGACCCGTCTCAAAAAAAAAAAAAAAAAAAAAAAAAAAGAAGTATTGCCTCATTTTCTTAACAGTATCCTTTGGAGAGTGTACATTTTATATTTTCATCAAGTCCGATGTACTTTTTTTGTGGAGATGGAGTCTTGCTCTGTCGCCCAGGCTGGAGTGCTATGGTGCCATTTCAGCTCACTGCAGCCTCTGCCTGCCGGGTTCAAACAATTCTCCTGCCTCAGCCTCCCGAGTAGCTGGAATTACAGGCATGTGCCACCATGCCCAGGTAAGTTTCGTATTTTTAGTAGAGATGGAGTTTCACCATGTTGGCCAGGCTGGCTCGAACTCCTGACCTCAGGTGATCCACCCTCCTTAGCCTTCCAAAGTGCTGGGATTACAGGCATGAGCCACTGCACCCAGCCCCAATGTATTATTTTTATTGTTCATTTTTTGTGCTTTTTGTGTCATACCTAAGAATTTTTTGCCAAATTCAAGGTCACTAAGATTTTCACTTATGTTTTCTTCTCTAAGTTTTATAGTTTTAGGTTTTTCATTTAGGTAAATTACCTATTTTGAATTAAAATTTTATATCTGACGTGGTAAGCGTTGAGTTTCAGTCTTTCTGCATTAAGAATAATGTTAGCTTGGAGAGTGGTCTTTACTCCTTCCTGTGTTTTCTTAAGGGGTTTGTGTAGGATTGGTACTTTTTTTTTGAGATGGAGTCTCACTCTGTTGTCCAGGCTGGAGTGCAGTGGCACGATCTTGGCTCACTGCAACCTCCATCTCCTGGGTTCAAGCGATTCTACTGCCTTAGCCTCCTGAGTAGTTGGGATTACAGGTGCGTGCCACCACACCTGGCTAATTTTTGTATTTTTAGTAGAGATGGGGTTTCACTGTGTTGGCCAGGCTGGTCTCGAACTTCTGACCTCAAGTGATCCACCCGCCTCAGCCTCCCAAAGTGTTGGGATTATAGGCATGAGCCACCGTGCCTGGCCTTCTCTCTCTCTCTCTCTCTCCCTCTCCCCCTCCCTCTTTTTCACCCTCTCTTTCTCCTCTTTCTCCCTTTGAGTCTTACTCTGTCACCCAGGCTGGAGTGGGCAATTGCATGATCTCAGCTCACTGCAACCTCCTCCTCCTGGTTCAAGCAGTTCTCCTGCCTCAGCCTCCCAAGTAACTGGGATTACAAGCGCCCACCACCTTGCCTGGCTAATTTTTTTGTATTTTTATTTGCAACAGGGTTTCGCCATGTTGGCCAGACTAGTCTCGAACTCCTGACCTTAGGTTATCTACCCGCCTCAGCCTCCCAAAGTGCTGGGATTACAGATGTGAGCCACCACGTGTGGCCCAGGATTGATACTTTTTCATCCTTAGATATTTGATAGAATTTATCAGTGAAACTATTGGGCCCAGAATTTTTTTTGTGGGAAGAATTGAAATATGAGCTCCCTTGCTTTGATAGGTGTAATTCAGATACTCAGTTTTTTTCTTGAGTCAGTTTGGATGTATTTTGTTGTTTAAGGTATCAGATTTATTGACATAATTTGTCACAATATTTCCTCCTCATTTCAGTGCCTTTGATCAGATATGTTGCGATGTTGTTCCTCATGTGGATAATGTGGTTTTTAAAAATTTTTTTTAATCAGTCTGCCTAGAGGTTTATCAATTTAATAGATTCTTGAAGAACTACCTTTGGTTTCAGTCATTTTCTTTTTTTTTTTTTTTTTTTTTTTTTTGAGACGGAGTCTCGCTCTGTCGCCCAGGCTGGAGTGCAGTGGCCGGATCTCAGCTCACTGCAAGCTCCACCTCCCGGGTTCACACCATTCTCCTGCCTCAGCCTCCCGAGTAGCTGGGACTACAGGCGCCCGCCACCTTGCCCGGCTAGTTTTTTGTATTTTAGTAGAGACGGGGTTTCACCGTGTTAGCCAGGATGGTCTCGATCTTCTGACCTCATGATCCACCCGTCTCGGCCTCCCAAAGTGCTGGGATTACAGGCTTGAGCCACCGCGCCCGGCCTGGTTTCGGTCATTTTCACTATTTTCTCTATTTCACTGATTTCTGCTCTTTATTGTTTTTTTCCTTCTCTAATTGTCTGTGTATATATCATTTCTGACATCCTTCATTCTTTTTGTATATTCAGGTTTTCTTCTGATATTATTGTGTTTTTGCCTGAAGAACTTCATTTCTCTTAGTTTAGGTCTTTTGGCAATTAATTCTCTCAGCTTTTATTTGCCTGAAGAAGTTTTTGTTTCTGAAGACTATTTTCACTAGATATAGAATTCTAAGTTGACAATTTCAGTATTTTAAGAGATACCATATCATTGTATTCTGGCATGTATGGTTTCTGACTAGAAGCCTGTGGTCATTCTTAATTTTTGTTCGTTAATGTATAAAACACATTTTCCCCCCTCTGACTACTTGTTGTTTTTTTTTTGAGACATTCTTGCTCTGTCATTCAGGCTGGAGAGCAGTGGTACGATCTCGGCTCAGTGCAACCTCTACCTCCTGGGTTCAAGCAATTCTTGTGCCTCAGCCTCCTGAGTAGCTGGGGCTGCAGGCACGCACTACCATGCCCAGCTAATCTTTTTTTTTTGAGACGGAGTTTCACTCTTGTTGCCCAGGCTGGAGTGCAGTGATGCAATCTTGGCTCACCACAACCTCCGCCTCCTTCAAGCGATTCTCCTGCCTCAGCCTCCCGAGTAGCTGGGATTATAGGCATGTGCCACCATACCCGGCTAATTTTGTAGTTTTAGTAGCTACAGATGGGATTTCTTCATGTTGGTCAGGCTGGTCTTGAACTCCTGACCTCAGGTGATCCATCCGCCTCAGCCGCCCAAAGTGCTGGGATTACAGGCGTGAACCACTGTGCCCGGCCCTAGCTAATTTTTTATAATTTTAGTAGGGACAAGTTTTCGCTATGTTAGCCAGGCTGGCTGGTCTCGAACACCTGGCCTCAAGTGATCTGCGTGCCTTGGCCTCCCAAAGTGTGGGGATTTCAGGTGTGAGCCCCTGTGCCTGGTCTCCTCTTGTTACTTTTTAAGAGTTTTCTCTTTATCATTGGTGCCTTGCTATGTTGCCTAGGCTGGAGTGCAGTGGTTTTCATAGGTGCAGTCCCACTGCTCATCAGCACAGGAGTTGTGACCTGCTCCTTTTTGTTTTTTTTTTAACCTGGGCGGGTTCATCCCTCCTTAGGCAACCTGGTAGTCCCCCTGCTTCTGGGAGGTCATCATATAAATGCTGAACTTAGTGTAGACATCTGATTGGCATAGCCCAGAACTATTGGGCTGAAGGGATCCTCTTGCCTCAGCCTGCCAAGTAGATGGGAATACAGGTGTGAGTCACGACGCCTGGCTGTTGTGCTTTTTGAATGAATACATTATTGACCCTGACATTCACCAAGCTTCCTGATTCTGTGGATTTACAATTTTCATAAAATTTGAGCAGTTTGGGGCCATTGTTTTTTCAAATATCTTTTCCTGTCTCCTTTCCCCCTAGTTTCTCTCTGAGACTCCAATTACTCTTGTTGCATGTTATTCCACAGTTCATTGGACCTCTGTTCACTTTTTTCCCTCTGTGTTTTTAAATCCATTAGCTTCATTTTGCTGTGGTATCATAGTTAGTGATCTTTTCTTTTGTACTTTTCAGCCTGTTAATTTTATCCAGTGACACTTTTATTGCAGATGGATTTCATTTTTGATTAGAATATGAACATTGTGAGTTTCATAGTTTTTTAGTGCTGGCCTTTGTTATATTCCTGTAAAGAGAGATGAAGTCCTTCTGGTAGGAAATTAAGTTACTTTTGAGGCTTGTTTTTAAACTCTTAGGGCGGGTCTAGAGTAGTCTCTTTATTCTAGGTCTAATTTATTCCCCACTTTTAAGCTTGTCTCCTAGGGTTTCTGTTGAATGTCCCACGTATTCAGTGGGGTTTCCTCACTCTTGCTGGAAGAAATTTGAATGAGTTCTTGCCCTGAGTGAGCTCAGGGAATTGTTTGCTTTATAGTTGCTTCTAATTGTTCTATCATCAGAAATTATTTTTATCCCAGCCTGTGATATTTCTCCTTATGCATTTACAGACTAGAATTCAGACAGAGGCTTAAGGGATCCTAAATTCAGAGTTCAGGAAATCTTTCTCTTTGAAACTCACTTCTGAAAGTTCAGTCCCTATGGCTTATCCAAACCTCGTACGGTTGCTGCTTCAAAGACTGTGATTGTGGGACACGAATTAGGTTCCCTTCCCATGGCTGCAGTTTGGAAATTGCCTTTAGGCAGAGGGCCTAGAGTATGGTAGGTAGGGCTCACCCATTTGCTTCATTTCTCTTAGTGATTAAGCCCTGTGGTGCCTATTATCCAGTTTCTGAAAATAGTTTCTACATTTCTTTGAATTTTTTAGCTGTTGACTGTGGGAAGGTAATTCTGAGCAGTGTTACCTGCTTATACCTGGAAGCTGCAGTGCACTGTTGTTACTTTTATTTCACTCCTTACTCTTAATTTTTCTTGCTGGGTACATCCTTTAGAAATTCTTTCAGAGAGTATTGGCTGGGCGCGGTGGCTCATACCTGTAATCCCAGCACCTTGGGAGGCTGAGGCGGGCAGATCACGAGTTCAGGAGATCAAGATCATCCTGGCTAACACGGTAAAACCCCGTCTCTACTAAAAATACAAAAAAAACCCCAAAAATTAGCTGGACCTGGTGGCCGGCACCTGTAGTCCCACCTTCTCGGGAGGCTGAGGCAGGAGAATGGTGTGAACCCGGGAGGTGGAGTTTGCGGTGAGCCGAGATCACGCCGCTGCACTCCAGCCTGGATGACAGAGTGAGACTCCTTTTCAAAAAATAAATAAATAAATAAATAAAAGTTCTTTCAGAGAGTGTCTGTGGTTGGTACATTATTTGAGTTCTTGAATACTCAAAAGTTAGTAGCCTTAAAACTTGAGTGATGTTTTATTTTTTATTTCATTTTATTTTTAGAGACAAGGTTTCACTCTATCACCCAGGCCGAAATGCAGCAACACAGTCATAGCTCACTGTAACTTTGAGCTCCTGGGCTCAAGTGATCCTCCCACCTCAGCCTTGTGAGTAGCTGGGACTACAGGTTTGTACCACCGTGCCCAGCTAATTTTTAAAGTTTTTGTAGAGATGGGCTCTCACTGTACAGGCTTATCTCAAACCACTGGCCTCAAGCTGTCCTCCCGCCTTGCCCTCCCAAAATACTGGGATTACAGGAATGAACCAGCATGCCTGGTCAATAATGACTTATTCAATTTGTAGCTTCAAAGTTATTTTCCTCTGAACTTGGAATATGCTATTATTTGCTGTCTGCTTCTATTCAGTGTTGGTAATGAGAAGCCTGCTTTTATTATGATCCTTCTAACTTGGTAGGAAACCTGTTTTTTATTTCTTGGAACTTATAACGAAGTTTCAATTTATTCTTATTTTCTAATATTTTTATGTGTCCAGTATGGATTAATTTTAAAAATACATCCAGTTTTTTCCTTAAGCCCTTTTAAATCTGAAGACCATGTTTTTTTTTTCTAACTTCAGAGAAATGCTGTTCTATTATTTCTCAAGATCCTGTCTCTTACCTGTGGATATGGGAAGTTGGAACTTTTGTGCTAGCTCCCATTTTTAACTTTTCTTCTGTGGTTTCTGTGTCTATGCTTTACTGGGTACTGAGAGAATTCCTCAGTTCTCTCTTAGCTTTTTACTTCCGTGTGTTCAACTATTGTTTACGTTCAGTGATTCAATTTTTAGTTTCTTTGATTCTTTTTTTTTTTTTTTGGGGGATGGAGTCTCGCTCTGTCGCCCAGGCTGGAGTGCAGTGGCGCCATCTCGCCTCACTGCAAGCTCCGCCTCCTGGGTTCAGGCCATTCTCCTGCCTCAGCCTCCCGAGTAGCTGGGACTACAGGTGCTGCCACCACGCCTGTCTTATTTTTTGTATTTTTAGTAGAGATGGGGTTTCACCATGTTAGCCAGGACGGTCTCCATCTCCTGACCTTGTGATCTACCCGCCTTGGCCTCCCAAAGTGCTGGAATTACAGGTGTGAGCCACCGCGCCCAGCCTCTGATTCTTTTATTAAATTTTTAAAAAATTTTTTGAGACAAGAGTCTCACTCTGTTGCCCAGGCTTAAGTACAGTGGCACAATCTTGGCTCATTGCAACCTCTACCTCCTGGGTGCAAGCAATTCTCGTACCTAAGCCTCCTGAGTAGCTGGAACCACAGACATGTGCCACCACGCCCAGCTAATTTTTGTAATTTTAGTACACATGGAGTTTTGCCAAGTTGGCCAGTTTGGTGTCAAGCTCCTGGCCTCCAGTAACCCTCTCACCTTGGCCTCCCAACGTGCTAAGATTACAGGTGTGAGCTACCATGCCCGGCCTACCATTTGATTCTTTTTTTTTTTTTTTTTTTTTTTTCAAACCCTTTTGATGAGGGCTGACTTTTTTTTTTTTTTTTTTTAATGAAAAAAGAAAAAAAAAACAGAGTCTCGCTCTGTTGCCGAGGCTGGAGTTCAGTGACGTGGTCTTGGCTCACTGCAACGTCTGCCTCCCAGGTTCAAGCGATTCTCCTGCCTCAGCCTCTGGAGTAGCTGGGATTACATGTGCCTGCCACCATGCCTGGCTAGTTTTTGTATTTTTAGTAGAGATGGGGTTTCACCATGTTGGCCAAGCTGGTCTTGAACTCCTGACCTCAAGTGATCTGCCTACCTTGGCCTCCCAAAGTTCTGGGATTACAAGCGTGAGCCATGGTACCTGGCCTATTTGATTCTTTTTGAGAATATTATTATTATTTTCTAGGTCCTTTTTACTTTAACTGTTTTACCTGTTTCCTTGGATGTAAATTCCTTTTTGTTTTGGTGCCTTTGAAAAAACTTTTTTTTTTTTTTTGTAAGACAGAGTCTTGCACTTTTGTCTGGGCTGGAGTGCAATGGTAAGGTCTCGGCTCACGGCAGCCTCCCTCCCGGGTTCACGTGATTCTCCTGCCTCAGTCTCCTGAGTAGCTGGGATTACAGGAGCACGCCACCACGCCCAGCTAATTTTTTGTATTTTTAGTAGAGACGGGGTTTCATTATGTTGGCCAGGCTGTTCTCAAACTCCTGACCTTGTGATCTGCCCGCCTTGGCCTCCCAAAGTGCTGGGATTACGGGCGTGAGCCACCGTGCCAGGCTGAAAAAGTTTTTTAAATGGTTTTGTTTTTTATGTATTCAACTTTATATCTGAGATTTCTTCTTAGACTATGACTTATTTTTCACTCATAACTTATAGAGAAGGGCTCTCAATGGCTTTATCTACCCCCTGTTTTATCCTGGACAGCACAGTTTTATCTGTTTATGATTTTTAAAACATTTTTGTTGACACAGAATTCATATAACAGAAAATTTACCATTTTAAAGTATATAATATAGCAGCTTTTAATATATTCATTATATTGTGCAACTATCACCATTACCCGATTTCAGGATATCGCCATCACCTGCAACGAAACCCCATACCTAATAGCAGTTTCATTTCTCCTCCTCTCCCCATCTTTTGGCAACCACCAATTCATTTTCTGTTTCTATGGATTTGTTGCCTTTTCTTTTCTTTTCTTTTCTTTTCTTTTCTTTTCTTTTCTTTTCTTTTCTTTTCTTTTCTTTTCTTTTTGTTTTCTTTTTAAATACAGTGTCTTGCTCTGTCACCCAGGCTGAAGTGCAGTGGCGCAGTCAGAGCTCACTGCAGCCTCTAACTCTTGGGCTCAAGTGATCCTCCCACCTTAGCCTACCAAGTAGCTGGGACGTGCCACAATGCCCGGCTAATTTTTAAACTTATTTTTTGTAGAGATGAAGTCTCACTATGTTGCCCAGACTAGTCTTGAATCTCTGGGGTCAAGCAGTCTGCCCACCTTGGCCTCCCAAAGTGTTGGGATTACAGACGTGAGCCATAGCACCCAGGCTGGATTTGCTTATTATAGACATTTTATATAAATGGAATAATAACATGTGACCTTTTGTGCCTGGCCTTTTTTTTTTTTTTTAAACTTAGTATAATGTTTTCTATGTTCATCTGTGTTCTAGCATGTGTTCTAGCATCTCTCCTCTTTTAAGGCTGAATGATATTCAGTTGTATGGTTATACTACATTTTGTTTATTTGTTCATTAGTTGATGGACATTTTGGTTGTTTTTGTTTTTATTTTTTGGCTATTGTGAATAATGCACCCATGAAAAATTGTTCACTAGGTTTTGTGTGTGGTTTTATGTACTTGCAATTCTTTGGGGTATAACCTAAGACTGGAGTTCCTAGCTTATTTAGTAATTTGGTAATTCTGTGTTTTTCTGTTTGTGATTGAGTTAGCACAATAGATTTGTTTGGAAAATAAGTTTTTGCCAAAAAACAAAAACAGTCCGGGCGCGGTGGCTCAAGCCTGTAATCCCAGCACTTTGGGAGGCCTAGACGGGCAGATCACGAGGTCAGGAGATCGAGACCATCCTGGCTAACACGGTGAAACCCCGTCTCTACTAAAAAATACAAAAAACTAGATGGGCGAGGTGGCGGGCGCCTGTAGTTCCAGCTACTTGGGAGGCTGAGGCAGGAGAATGGCGTGAACCCGGGAGGCGGAGCTTGCAGTGAGCTGAGATCTGGCTACTGCACTCCAGCCCGGGCAACAGAGCGAGACTCTGTCTCAAAAAAAAAAAAACAAAAGCAAAAACAAAGGAAAGGTACAAAACAAACAGAAAACACTCACCTAGTTTTGATGGGAAAAACTACTACTCTTAACTAGGAGGTTGATTCTCTGGACTTCAGTTTCTTCATTGTAGGTGTGGATGGATTTGATTAGACTTCCATGACCCTTCTTCCAGCTTACTCATTATGAATTTAGTATTGGAATGCTTTTTAGGATTTCATATTGAACACATGAGTTTGAGATTTTACTGACGTGAGTAATACGGATTGGGAGTTATTGTAATTTGTTATTAGAGGAATGAGTCAATATAGATTAAACTTGAAATTTCATTTTGGATTATTTTAATGATATATAGTTAAAATGTTGATTATTTTAAGGAGAAGATTATATCAATGAAGGATCGAAATAGTCATTGCTCTTTCTTTCCATACTTAGTGGTCCATAACTACCTTTATACTTGCTTTGATTTCATGATGCTGTTCAGTTTTTGGTTAACAACTGATGTATGATTATTTTAATACTAGGAGTTCGCAGTCCCTGATTATCGCTCCTCTCATCTTGAAGTGAGTCAGGCATCACAGCTTTTGCAGCAACAGCAGCAGCAACAGCTTCGAAGGCGACCTTCCTTGCTTTCAGAATTTCACCCAGGTTCTGACAGGTAATGAGGTTTCTTTTATGTTTCTATTTAGGATTATAACTGTGAAGTATACAAGTTTGTCATTATTTTATATTTTTACTTTTTATTAACCAAGCCATGACTGGTCATTTATAGTTTGCATTTTGAATTCTTTCTTGTTGGTTGGTTGCAGTAGTTAACAAGCTCTTAAAACCTGTTTCCATAGTTTGGCATTAATATTATGTAGTAGAAAGGCAGTAAACCCCCTGGTCACCTGTGTGTCCTTGGTTATGTTCTATAGACTTGGGCTGCACATTAGAACCACCTGGGATGCCCAAGTCTCATCATAAAACACTTAAATCAATCTCTGGGGTTGGGCCCAGGCTTTATTTTATCGCGGAAGTTTTTCTGGTAATTCTGATTTGCAGCTAGGGTTTCCAATCACTGATCTCAACTCTTCAAGCTTTAGTTTTCACTCCTATAGAAATGGAGATAATAGTGGCATTGTCCTCAACTGATAGTAAATATTCTATTAGATAATGTAGGTCCTGTAAAATGCATGGTGGGTTCTCTTTTTCCTCAGTGTCCTTACCATCTCTGCTTTCTTTTACTTCATTCTCATTCTGAAAGTTGTGCGTGTTTGTTTTTTTTGAGACGGGATCTTTGTAGCTCTGTTGCCCAGGCTGGAGTGCAGTGGCATGATCATGGCTTATTGCAGTCTCAGCCTCCTGAGCTCAAGTGAGTCTCCCACCTTGGTTTCCCAGTCCTGGCAAATTTTGTAATTTTTGTAGAGATAGGATTTCTCCATGTTGAGGCGAAATTGAAGGAGTCTTGAACTCCTGAGCTCAAGTGATCCGCCCACCCCACCTCCCAAAATAGTTAATTCTTTTTTTTTTTTTTTTTTTGAGAAGGAGTCTCACTCTGTCGCTCAGGCTGTAGTGCAGTGGCGTGATCTCAGCTCACTACAACGTCTGTCTCCAGGGTTCAAGTGATTCTCATGCCTCAGCCTCCTAAATAGCTGGGATTACAGGTGTACACCACCACACCCAGCTGATTTTTGTATTTTTAGTAGAGACGGAGTTCTGCCATGTTGACCAGGCTGGTCTTGAATTCCTGGCCTCAAGTGATCTGCCTGCTTTGGCCTCCCAAAGTGTCGGGATCACAGGCATGAGCCACTGCACCTGGCCAGGATTTTTTTTTTTAAATTGCGTGTGTTTAAGGCATACAGCATGTTGTTATGGGATACGTATAGATAATAAAAAGGTCACTATGGTGAAGCAAATTAACGTATCCATCATCTCACAAAGTTATTTATTTTTGCTTTTGTTTTTTTTTTTTTACTCATGGCTGGACCAACTAAAATCTACTCATTTATCATGAATCCCAGATTCAATATTATTACCTGTAGTCCTCATGTTGTACACAAGAACTCTAGACTTGTTCATTCTATATATCTGCTACTTTACATGCTCTGACTTTCATCTGCCACATTTTCTTTCCACCCCCTGCCCCTGGTAACCACTGTTACCACTGTTTTGTTCTCTTTGTATAGTTCCTTTTTTTTTTTTTTTTTTAAAGATTCCACATATAAATGAAATCATACAGTATTTTACTTTCTGTGTCTGGTTTATTTCACATAGCATAATGTCCTCCAGGCTTATCCATGTTGTAGAAGGCAAGATCTCTTTTTTTTTTGGGGGGTGGTGAATAATATTCCATAGTATATATATACCACTGTTTATGATTCATTCATTGACAGACACTTAGATTGTTTTTGTATCTTGGCTATTGTGAGTAATGCTGCAATAAACATGAGAGCGCAGTTATCTTTACAAAATGGTGATTTCATTTCCTTTGGGTATATATCCAGAAGAAGAATTGCCAGGTCATATGGTAGTTCTATTTTTAATTTCTTTAGGAACTTCCATACTGTTTTTCATAATGGTTGTACTAATTTACATTACCACCAGCAGTGTACAAGAGTTCTCTTTTCTTCACACCCTCGTTAATATTTGTTATCTTTTGACTTTTTGGTAATAGCCATCCTAATGGGTGTGAGAGTATCTCATAGTGCTTTTAATATACAGTTCCCTGATGACTAATGATACTGAACATCTTTTCATATACCTGTTGGTGATTTTTATGTTTTCTTTTGAGAAATGTCTATTCAGGTCTTCTGCCCATTTTAAAATCAGGTTATTTGTTT